>NC_090754.1:57667626-57675126 GCF_036898095.1 Palaemon carinicauda
ATGTATTGTTGGAACAAATTACTATCGTAAAAAATAGCGGTTTTCAAACATTGCTTTACTTTGGTAATATAGTTAAACCTATAAATTACTTCCATAAATATGTACATGTTATTTAAATCAAAATTTAGATTTTATTCCTGTAATATATATTTGATTACATTGCAAAAATGGCTGAAGATAAAACCTTTTAGTACTTTACTAGATACATCGACTAATTTAGGAGGAAGGGAGCACTCCAAAATCAAACTATTCTTCTCTAGTCTTGGGTAGTGCCATAACCTCTGTACCATGGTCTTACACTGTCTTGGGTTAGAGTTCTCTTGCTGGAGGGATTTGGGTACTCTATCCAGTGGTTCCCAACCTGGGGAAAATTTCCCCCTGGGGGGAAATTTGAAGCTTCTAGGGGGGAAATAATTACACTACCTACTAACTAAAACAAGAGGAAAAAGTCCACATAGTACGTGCTGCAATTTGTTGTTAGCCATTCAATTGTGATAAGATCAAATCAGTTCTCACTGACATGATATTCAAGGGGAGAATTGGAGTATCAAGCCCATTACTGAGACAGGCGAGTGGGCATGAGGGCTGGGCGGGGCATGAAGGGGGAAATCTGGATGGTTGAACTGGGGAAATGACAGAAAAAAGGTTGGGAACCACTTTAAAAAAAACAAGAGGAAGAGAAATAAGACAGAATAGAGTGTTTTATTTCTCTTCCTCTTGGTTTTTTTTTAAAGTGTTTATATTTTAAATATATAAGATGTAGGCCTATTCTAATGTTACTATTTTTGAAATATTTCAATTGTTAATTACTTCTCTTGGAGTTTATTTTTTTCCTTGTTTCCTTTCCTCACAGGGCTATTTATCCCTGTTGGAGCCCTTAGGCTTATAGCATCTTGCTTTTCCAACTAGGGATGTAGCTTAGCAAGTAATAATAAAATACATATATGTGGATGAAATCTTAGTGAGGGGTAGATGGAGATGGTTTGGACATGCTCTTTGCACTTCCCAATAGATTAGTTCACCAAACGTTTAACTGGGCTCCACAAGGCACTAGAAGAGTTGGGAGGACACAGGTCTATATGGCTGAGGGCCATGAAGCATGAAGTTGGCTATGATGAATGGAGAATATAGATTTAAAAGTTTCAAGATAGAGATGACTGGGGAAATCTAACTGAGGCCCTTTGCGTCAATAGGCGTAGGAGGAGATGATGATGGTGGTGATGATAGATTTAACCCTAGCTTCATTTGTGAAAGATCTAAAATTCCATTGGAAAAAAAGTAAAACTAATAGGCCTATACATTACTTCCATAGATAGATTTCCATATTTTGAATTATATTTACACCTTTATTAATACAAAACAGATTTGATTATATTGCTAAAAAGATTAAAGATAAAATTCGTAATATTAAACCCTCTTGCTTGAGGGAACACTCGGGCACGCTGCTCTATCTTATTTCTCTTCCATTTTCTTTTAGAAGTTTTTATATTTTATATATGAAAGATCTAATTTAATGTTATTGTTTTTTATGTTTAATTTTTGATTGTTTATTACTTCCCCTGTAGTTTATTTCCTTTGTTTCCTGGCCTCACTGGGCTATTTTTCCCTTGTTGGAGCCCTTGGCCTTATAGCACCTTGCTTTTCCATATATGGGTTTAAGCTCAGGAATGTAGTAATAATAAATAAAAATAAATAAACAAATGACAAATAATAAAAATAAATAAATAGAAAATACAAAAAAAAATCAAAATTAGAAAAAAAACAGAAATAGAAAGTAAAAGAATAATAATAATAATAATAATAATAATAATAATAATAATAATAATAATAATAATAATAATAAGTAATTAAGGAGTGTTAATAATGATGATAATGATAATGATGATGATGATGATGATGATATTAGATCCACCTACCAATCTAAATAAACACACACATTTAATCCTAGCTTTATTTGAAAATTGATAATAACTAATAAATAAGAAATTATTGATAGTGAGTGATAACAAATAATGATGATGATGACGATGATGATGATATGATGATGATATTAGATCCACCTACCAATTTAAATAAACACACACATTTAATCCTAGCTTTATTTGAACATTAATAATAACTGATAAATAAGAAATATTGATAGTGAGTGATAACAAATAATGATGATGATGACGATGATGATGATGATGATGATGATATTAGATCCACCTACCAATTTAAATAAACACACACATTTCATCCTAGCTTTATTTGAAAATTAATAATAACTTTTAATAAATAAGAAACATTGATAGTGAGTGATAACGAATAATGATGATGATGACGATGATGATGATATTAGATCCACCTACCAATTTAAATAAACACAAATTTCCTCCTAGCTCTATTTGAGCAAGATCTAGAATTCTATTGCAAAGATATTAACCCATTTCACATTCCAAAAACCCTGCAGCAATAAAGATTGAAATCTCGTCTGGCGCATAGCTCGATGCCACAACGATGCTTTAACGAAGAATAAATCGATGGTTGGAGTCTATCGATTCTTCATAAAGAGGAGGAAGAGGAGGAGGAAGAGGAGAAGGAGGAGGAGGAAGAGGAGAAAGAGGAAGAGGAGGAGGAAGAAGAGGAAGAGGAGGATGAGGGGGAGGGGGAGGAGGAAGAGAGGAGAGAGGAAGAGGAGGATGGAGGAGGAGGAGGAAGGTGAGGAGAGGAGGAGGAGAGAGGAGGAGGAGGAAGAGGAGAGAGGAGGAAGAGGAGGAAGAGGAGAGGAGGAAGAGGAGGAAGAGGAAGAGGAAGAGGAGGGGGAAGAGGAGGAAGAGGAGGAGAAGAGGAGGAGAGGGAAGAGGAGGAGGAGAGGAGGGGGAAGAGGAGAGAGGAGGAGGAGGGGGAGGCGGAGGAGGAAGAGAAGAGGAGGAGAGGAGGAAGAGGACGAGGAAGAGGAAGAGGAAAAGGAGGAGGAAGAGGAGGAGGAGGAGAAAGAGGAGGAGGAAGAGGAGGAGGAAGGGGGACGAGGAAGAGGAGGGGGAAGAGGAGGAGGAGGAGGAGGAGGAGGAGGAGGGGGAAGAGGAGGAAGAGGAAGAGGAGGAAGAGGAGGAGGAGGAGGGGGGAAGAGGAGGAAGAGGAAGAGGAAGAGGAGGAAGAGGAGAGGAGAGGAAGAGGAAGAGGAGGAGGAGGAGGAGGAGGAGAGAGGAAGAGGAGAGAAGGAGGAGGAGGAGAGAGGAGGAGAAGAGAGAGAGGAAGAGGAGAGAAGAGGAAGAGGAGAGAGGAGAGGAAGAGGAGAGGAGGAAGAGAAGAGGAGAGGAGGAGGAAGGAGAGAGAAGAGGAGGAAGAGGAGGAGGAGGAGGAAGTCGAGTATCTTCATCAAAATCCCCTTTTGATTTCAGATGGTTGAAGAGAGAGAGAGAGAGAGAGAGAGGAGAGAGAGAGAGAGAGAGAGAGAGAGAGAGAGGAGAGAGAGAGAGAGAGAGAGAGTTTCCAGACGTGCGAGATGGGTTCCCCAAAACCCGGTGTAGTTACAAGTCTGGAAAACTTGTTAAAAGAAATTGGATTTCGTTTGTTTATATTTTTTGGGAGAGGGTGAGAGGGAGAGAGGGAGAGGGAGAGAGAGGGAGAGGGAGAGAGGGAGAGGGGAGAGAGGATGAGGGAGAAGACGAGGGGAGAGAGAGAGAGGGGGGGGGGGGTAATAATTTAAATCAGGTTTTTTAATAAATTCTTTCAACAAATTAGTTATTAACTAAAGGATCTGGCTTCCAGAGAGGGTCCAGATGCAAGTAATGAAATCTTAAAGAAATCAGATTTTTTTTTTTTGTGGGGGGGGGGGGGGTGGCGCGGAGTTCGAGAGGCGGGGGGGGGGTAATGAATGAATCAGGTTTTTTTGAATAATTTTTAACAAATTGGTTAATAACTAACGGATGTGGCTTCCAGAAACTGTCCAGTTGCAAGTGTGGAAATATTGTTAAAGAAATTACATTTCTTTGAGGCGAGGGGGATGATCAAGTTAGATTTTTTGGATAATTTACTTTTAAAAAATTAGTTTAAGGACTGAAACGATGTGGATTCCAGAACCGGTCTGGATGCAAGTCTGGAAACCTTGATACAGAAAAAAAGATTTTTTGTTGGACGGTGGGAAATTATTAAATCGACCTTGATACTTTTAACCAATTTAGCCATTGACTAAACAAGGAGACTTCCAGGACTATTCCAGATGAAAGTCTGGAAACTACATTAGATTTGGTTTTAATATTTTTTGTGGGGTATGGGGGAATAATTAAATAAACCTAAAGAAATTGACTTTATCCAAGTAGTATCTAATAACCAATGTGGCTATCAAGATAGTTCCAGATGCAAATAAGATAAACCTATTACCTCATTTTATTTTGATTTCATATTTCTATTTTGGTTAATTATTTAAGTTTTTATTTTGGTTGATTATATAAAACTTTTGATTTTTGGGTAATTTAAAAAAAAAAATATTTTGCTTATTTAGATTTTTTTCATTTTGGATAATTTAAAAAAGTTTTTATTTTGGTTATTTAAAATGTTCCATTTTGGTTAATTATTTAAAACAGTTTTTACCTTGTTATTAAAAATAAGATTTTATTTTGGTTAAATATTTAGGACAGTTTTAAAATATTCTAAATTCTGACAATATACCCACCTTCTTTCTCACAGTTCTCCTTACATTAAGGGGGTCGGTTGCTTGATGGGCCCTCTCCAATGCCTTCTATCAAAGACTTCCTCTTCACCAAATCTCTCCATATCATCCTTCACCTTACTTAGTCATTTCCCTTGTCTTTAATCTAGTTTCCATAGGAGTAAGATAAGCCTATAGTGCACCTCAAGGTATGAAGTTTGCCTAAAAGGAGTGAGATGAGCCTATAGTAGTGCACCTCAAGGTATGAAGTTTGCCTAAAAGGAGTGATATGAGCCTAGAGCGCACCTCAAGGTATGAAGTTTGCATAAAAGGAGTAAGATAAGCCTAGAGCGCACCTCAAGGTATGAAGTTTGCATAAAAGGAGTAAGTTGAGCCTAGAGCGCACAAAGTTTGCATAAAAGGAGTAAGTTGAGCCTAGAGCGCACAAAGTTTGCATAAAAGGAGTAAGGGTGAGCCTATAGTGCACCTCAAGGTATGAAGTTTGCATAAAAGGAGTAAGATAAGCCTAGAGCGCACCTCAAGGTATGAAGTTTGCATAAAAAGAGTAACGTGAGCCTATAGTGCACCTCAAGGTATGAAGTTTGCATAAAAGGGGTGAAATAAGCCTGTAGTGCACCTCAAGGTATGAAGTTTGCATAAAAGGGGTGAAATAAGCCTGTAGTGCACCTCAAGGTATGAAGTTTGCATAAAAAGAGTAACGTGAGCCTATAGTGCACCTCAAGGTATGAAGTTTGCATAAAAGGAGTGAGATAAGCCTATAGGGCACCTTAAGGTATGGTTTAGGCCTATATCAAGATTTAGAACTCTCTTTGAAAGCCCCCTTCGGAGCATAGAGGAAGAAACCTTTCAACTTTCCATTAACTGGTAGTTTACAACCCGTAGTTACACTTAACGGGAGGAAGGTCATGCTCACCCCCCAGTGTTAAGCCACTCTCCTTAATTCCATATTTCTTAATACAAAAAACTGTAGCTTTTATTAATCCAGTTAATGTTAATTAAATACTTAATAATGACTATTTGATTTCAATATCCTCTGTTTACTAAGGATCATAAAAAAAGACTGTCTTTAGAAAACCGTAATCATGACTCCAAACTCCTTGGTTTACACCAGCACCATCTATTGTCGAGATTGACCATATGTATTACAGGAGGGATGAATGACAACGCCATCTAGTGGCAAGAGTAACAGTATTTCATCAATTTAATTTCATGACATAAATTTTTTTTATCAATTTTATTGCTTTAAGTAGACCCACTAAAATTCAAAATAGGTTTGCAGCTTTGTTTGTAGCAAAAATAACAATAAAAATGTCCTTGATATGCCATCATTGAAAAAGGTAGATATCAGGCCCATGGACATTTAATTTTGAAATTTTTTCTTCTAGGTAGACAAATTATACTTTGTACTATTTGAATGTTAAGGGCCTATGTTGAGGGTTTACGTATTCTCGTGTGCATAACAAAAAATCCCCACAATATTTGAAGATATAAAGCTAGTTAACAGTTTGATCATAACTCTGGTATAGTTACTTAACTGTTTGCTCATGACACTGCTAAAGTTACCTCGCAGTTTGATCATAACGCTAAAATAGTTTGATCATGGCTTTGATATAGTGAACTTGTAGTTTGATGATGCCACTAAGCTGGTTACCCTATAGTTCGATCATAAAAAGGACATAGTTACCTTGCAGTTTGATCATATTACTAACATAGTTAACTTACAGTTTGATCACGACACTCACATAGGTACCTTATAGTTTGATCATACATACTTTACAGTTTGATTATATCACCAACATACGTACCTTACAGTTTGATCATATCACTAACATACGTACCTTACAGTTTGATCCTATCACTAACATACATACCTTACAGTTTGATTATATCACAAACATATGTACCTTACAGTTTGATCATATCCCTAACACACGTACCTTACAGTTTGATCATATCACTAACATACGTACCTTACAGTTTGATTATATCACTAACATACGTACCTTACAGTTTGATCATATCACTAACATACGTACCTTACAGTTTGATTATATCACTAACATACGTACCTTACAGTTTGATTATAACACTAACATACGTACCTTACAGTTTGATTATATCATTAACATAGCTACCTTACAATTTGATCATATCACTGACATAGTTACCTTACAGTCGGATCATATCACTGACATAGTTATCTTACAGTCTGATCATATCACTGACATAGTTATCTTACAGTCTGATCATATCACTGACATAGTTACCTCGTATTTATAATACCCACTCGGTGTTAATAGTCGCTTTACAACTCGTGTATTGAAGAGGACTATGGGGGAAAATACTAATGTATTACAATAGCAACGGCAATTCAATGAATATCCACATACACATACAAATACTAAAAGCTTCATCACTATTTGAAGTATGGCAGACCATAAAAAGGAAAAACGGCAAATATGAGGTATTATTATCAACGCTTACTCTTTGCCTACACATACAACAAATAGTCTGGCATATTCTCTACAGATTCTCCTCTGTCTTCATACACCTGACAACACTGAGATTACCAAACAATTCTTCTTCACCCAAGGTGTTAACTATTGCACTGTAATTGTTCAGTGGCTACTTTCTTCTTGATAAGGGTATAAGAGACTCTTTAGCTATGGCAAACAGCTCTTCTAGGAGCAGGACACTCCAAAATCAAACCATTGTTCTCTCGTCTTGGGTAGTGACATAGCCTCTGTACCATGGTCTTCCACTGTCTTGGGTTAGAGCTTTCTTGCTTGAGGGTATACTCGGGCACACTATTCTATCTAATTTCTCTTCCTCTTCTTTTGTTAAAG
>NC_090754.1:57685126-57698828 GCF_036898095.1 Palaemon carinicauda
GCGCGAAGTAGGAGATGATGAATGGTGAAGTATTGAATTAAAAGCTCAAGATAGAGACGACTGGCGAAATCTAACCGAGGCGTTAATAGGCGTAGGAGAAGATGATGATAATGATGGTATAAAGCCGGGAGCACACTAGCGACTCTGTGGCGCCACAAAGCCACAGCATCGTGTGGTGGGGATGTGGTCTCCCATAGGTTTCTATTGTTTTCAAAGCCCCGCCACGCCTGTGGCGGGGATGAGCAACAGAGAGCCACAGTCGCTAGTTTGCGCGGCAAAACTTGAAAACAATGGAACCTATGGGAGACCACATCCCCGCCACACGATGCTGTGGCTTTGTGGCACCAAAGAGTCGCTAGTGTGCTCCAGGCCTTAAAAGCTAGTTGAATGGAGAAGACAATTGAGAGGCAGAACTGAACAATGCAAGGTTGTAGAGGCTTACTGTAGTGTTGAAGTAAAAGCGGATAACGTTAAGAGGGAAGGTGTGGGGTTTAAGGATTAAAATACACCAATATTGGGTACGATTGTAAAGGATACCTTTTAATACGTTGGTGATAGCATGACTGACCAGGGTTTGTAAGGTATGTTTGGAGGATGGAAAGGTTCTGATGTAACAGAAAAAAAAAATACTGATTACTACGCTGCATAAATGTAAAGGTGATAGAGGGGACTGTGAGAATGGTAGAGATGTGTGGTAACATTTAGATTAGGAAATTAGAACAGGCAACAAAAAGACTTTAAAGTTAAAAATAGTGGGGCTTAGATATGAAGGTGTGCAGATCAAGTATCTTGGAAGTAATGGAAAGAAGCTGCATATAGCATAGAAAGATTATTCTAGAATCAATAAGGAGTTTATTTGGGGAAGTTCAGAATGCATGGCATGAAAAATGAGCTATTAAAGTATAAAATGACTAAGCAGTTAGAGCATGATATGACCAAGCAGGTAAACTATGAAATGACTAAGCAGTTAGAGCATGATATGACCAAGCAGGTAAACTATGATATGACTAAGCAGGTAAAGTATGAAATAACCAAGCAGGTCCACAATGAAATGACCAAGCAGTTAAAGCTTGAAATGGCAAAGCAGGCAAGCTATGAAGTGACCAAGAAGTTCAATTACGAAATGACTAAGCAGTTAAGGTGCGAATTGACTAAATAACTAAGGTATGAAATGACTAAGCAATTAAGATATGACTTGGCAAGTGAAGAATGAAATTTTTAAGTAGGTAAAATATGAAATGACTAAGCATTTAGATTAGGAATTAATTAAACAGTAAAAATATTAGATAACTAAATAATTCAGCAAAAATATGTCAGAAGAAACTATCCCCTCTCCTTCGACATCTCCTTTCAGACATAAAAAAAGAAATCAGGCCATGTAATATTCACTCTATTGGAAGGAGACCCAGCGCCAGACGTCAGCCAAATGTCAGAAAAGATTATGGAGTAGCGACACCTACCGTCGGTTAGTTCCCGTGACAGCCGTCAGGGGGTGCACTTACACACCTGGCACTATGTATAGCCCGAGATCCGGGCTCCCAATAACAGATATCGGATCTCTGTGAACGAGGAAGTCTGGGTCTACGTGAATGCATTTGGGGGCCCATTGTCTTGAATGGACCACACTGCCTGGAGGGCGAAACGATGCTTTTCCGTTGGTGTTTAAATCCCGATATCTTCTGTAAATTGGAAGAATGAGCTGGTGAACGAACCATTTGAGACTGATTTTTGTCTCATTTACTGGAAAGGATATAGTGGTTCATGTTTTCTTATTATTTTCTTAGATCATACTTTAGATCTTCCAGGGATGATTCTTATATTATCCTTAAGTACCATTCTTTACTATTATTATTACTATTATTTGCTAAGCTACAGCCCTAGTTGGAAAAGCAGGATGCTTTATAAGCCCAGGGGCTCCAACAGGGAAAATAATCCGTGAGAAAAAGAAATAAGGAAAAATTAGAATATTTTAAGAACAATAACATTAAAATAATTATTTCCTAAATAAACTATAAAAACTTTAACAAAACAAGAGGAAGATAAATTAGATAGAATAGTGTACCCAAGTGTACCCTCCAGCAAAAGAACTCTAACCTGAGACAGTGGAAGGCGTTGGTACAGATTCTATGGCACTACCCAAGACTAGAGAACAATGGTTTGATTTTGGAGTGTCCTTCTCATAGAATTACCTGCAAATGAAGAATAATCAAAAGTCTCTGATTACTTCATTGGATGAAGGACGGTAAAATACAGATAGGTAATTAATACCAATTACTTTCAATAATATATAACATACCTATCTCAGCAGGTAAACAGATTCATTGCATTTTCAATGCCTAAATACATTTCGATTCAAATAGATTGAATTATAAATGGTAGACTTAAGTAGTGCTTAAAACTCTTTGCTGATTGTCTGTTAAAAGAATAAGTTTTAATATATTACATTTACAAGTTGAAATAATAAATATTATTATAAATATTATAAATAAATATTATGAATGTAATAAATACTATAAATACTATAGATATAAGTATTATAAATACTATAAATACTATGATATTATAAATGGACATATGTTATATTACACATATATTATAAATAAATATTATGTCATATTGATTAACATAAAACTGTCCATTGATAGAAAATAATTGATTACTAAAAATAAATGTATAAAAATAACAATAGTATTCGTGAATGGAAAGAAAGCTCTAAAAATACTTTGATTAGTGATAAAAATATCAGAAAAAAACATTTTTGAATTATTATTATTATTATTATTATTATTATTATTATTATTATTATTATCATCATCATCATAGTAAAATTGTTATCAGCAAACTTTAACTCAAAATTGATAATAAATAAAAAGAACACAAGCCCTCTCTTGGAAAGGAACATGAGAGATACCATGTCTCCACAGAGAGAGAGAGAGAGAGAGAGAGAGAGAGAGAGAGAGAGAGAGAGAGAGAGAGAGAGGTCTCTCCCTCTCATATACAATGGGAAACATACCAACCAACAAGCAAAGCTAGAAAGAGTAACCCTTCCCTTTCCCCCAAAAATAAATCCTACGAAATATATCCTGCAGGACACAAAGATTCCCCGAAACCAGCTACGAGTATATCCTGCAGGGAGAAGGTCCTACTAGCTCTTTCAATTCGGGAGCTCAGAGGCCAGGAACAATGTAAGTATAATTGGAGGTCAAAACAAGATCTTTAATAGCATTATAATCGAAGCCAAAACAAGATCTTTAATAGCATTATAATCGAAGCCAAAACAAGATCTTTAATAGCATTATAATCGAAGTCAAAACAAGATCTTTATTAGCATTATAATCGAAGCCAAAACAAGATCTTTAATAGCATTATAATCGAAGTCAAAACAAGATCTTTAATAGCATTATAATCGAAGCCAAAACAAGATCTTTAATAGCATTATAATCGAAGTCAAAACAAGATCTTTATTAGCATTATAATCGAAGCCAAAACAAGATCTTTAATAGCATTATAATCGAAGTCAAAACAAGATCTTTAATAGCATTATAATCGAAGCCAAAACAAGATCTTTAATAGCATTATAATCGAAGTCAAAACAAGATATTTAGTAACATTATATTCGAAAGTCAAACAAAGATCTTTAATAGCATTATAATCGAAGCCAAAACAAGATCTTTAGTAGCATTATAATCGAAGCCAAAACAAGATCTTTAATAGCATTATAATCGAAGCCAAAACAAGATCTTTAATAGCATTATAATCGAAGTCAAAACAAGATCTTTATTAGCATTATAATCGAAGCCAAAACAAGATCTTTAATAGCATTATAATCGAAGTCAAAACAAGATCTTTAATAGCATTATAATCGAAGCCAAAACAAGATCTTTAATAGCATTATAATCGAAGTCAAAACAAGATATTTAGTAACATTATATTCGAAAGTCAAACAAAGATCTTTAATAGCATTATAATCGAAGCCAAAACAAGATCTTTAGTAGCATTATAATCGAGGTCAATACAAGATGTTAACTAGCATTATAATTGAAGTCAAAACAAGATGTTAACTAGCATTATAATCGAAGTCAAAACAAGATCTTTAAAACAAGATCTTTAATAGCATTATAATCGAAGCCAAAACAAGATCTTTAATAGCATTATAATCGAAGTCAAAACAAGATCTTTATTAGCATTATAATCGAAGCCAAAACAAGATCTTTAGTAGCATTATAATTGAAGTCAAAACAAGATATTTAGTAACATTATATTCGAAAGTCAAAAAAAGATCTTAAGTAACAATTTGATGAATTATGTTTCCAGGTTTCTATAAAGTTTATAAGAATGTACTTTCAATTAAAAGTCAAATCAAGATCTTTGGTAACCAATTAAGGAGGTAGGTTTCATGGTCCCTTTAAAGTTTATAAGAATCCAGTTACACCTGGAAGTCAAATCTGGGCCTTGTGTTTTAATTTGAGGATTCAAATTTCCAGGTCCCTTAAGCACAAATGGAAGTTGAGTTACGATCTTATGTAGCAGTTTTAATATTTAGGTTTTCAAATCCATTGAATATTAGGAAGAATAAATATACAATTGGAAGTTAAACACGATATTTTGGAGCAATTTATTATAAAGGTTTTCCATTCCTAAAAGTACAAAACGAAGTCAAATGAAGATCTATAGTAGCAATTTGAGAACTTAAGATCATTGATAGATATTTCATGACTTGAAGATTCTAAGTTTCCTTAGTACAAAAGGAAATCAAATCAAGTTCTGTTGTATATATATATATATATATATATATATATATATATATATATATATATATATATATATATATATATATATATATATATATATATATATGTCAGTATATTATTATTATTATTATTATTGTTTTTATTATTACTATTATTATTATTATTATTACTGATATAAAGTAAGCTTTTAGTATCATAATTTTCAATCACTATCATCATCATTATACCCTCTACAATACTTACCTCCATCGAAAAAAATACAATTAAAAAAAACTAAAAACCAGAAAAAGCAAAATATCAAAATAACCAACACAAGTTAAGAAAAAGGGTAAAACCAAAAAAAAAAAGATAAATAAATAAAGAAACTAAAAAAAGATCAAACTGTACATAGCCAAATGTGGGGACCAAACCATAAGTAATAAAATAAGGTCTTTTGAAGGCAATTCAATGGTCGCCTTGGATCAGAGGGACCTAGAGAAACACTATTCTATTATTTTCGTTATCGTTTTAACAAAAAAAATAGCTCAGGGGAAATTCTTTTTCAAAGTATATATGATGGTATTATAGTTTTGTCCATATACATATATACTCGTATGTATGTTGGTTCATGTATGTACATATATATATTTAGTACTGGAGCATATTACTCTATGTTTACAATGGATAGACAATGTCTTAGTGGCTCTAAAAAGATAGTTTTCCTTTGGGCAGAATGTCCTGGAGATAGTTTTCAGGATAACAGTAAAGTTAATGTATTTCTGCCCTTATCCTGAAAACTATCTGTAGGATATTCTTTCTGAAGAGAAATTACCTTCGATTTTTTTATGACACTGAGACATTGTGTATTCATTGTATTCATATATATATATGTATATACATATATATATATGTATATATATATATATATATATATATATATATATATATATATATATATATATATATGTATATATGTGTATATATATATATATATATATATATATATATATATATATATATATATATATATATATATATATATATATATATATATATATATATATATATATAAATATATATATATATATATATATATATATATATATATATATATATATATATATATATATATATATTTATATGTGGTATGTATATGTAAATATGTATATATATATATATATATATATATATATATATATATATATATATATATATATATATATATATATATATATATATATATATATATACTATAGCTTATAGCATTGTGCTTTTCCAGCTAGGGTTGTATCTTAGCAAGTAATAATAATAATAATAATAATAATAATAATAATAATAATAATAATAATAATAATAAACATGTATTCTATGTATATTTATGTATGTATGTATGCACGTATGTATATGCAATACATATATAATCCTAATTGAATGTTTACTATGTATAAAACAAATTCATAAATAAATAAGATTATTGAAGGAGAATATAAACTGTACGAAAAAAATATTCCAACTAGAAAAGTACTCTGAGAGTGCTGACCTCCGCCACGGTAGCTTATTTTTCTCGAAACCAGCTTGCCTTTCCCAGAATCAGTTTAGAACGTAGGCGTATTTGAAGTCTGTGTGATAACCATATGCGAACTTGGGTTTAAGGTTAGGGTTTATTCGGTCGACCTTTTGCTCGACCTTGACCTTTACCTTTGACCTAGATAAACATACACACAAACAAACTGACAAACAGACAAACATGGTCGAAAATATAACCTCCTCCCAGCTTCGTTGGCGAAGGTAAAAAAAGGCAAATAGACGAACAGGAGCGAAAATATAACCACCTTCTAACTTCGTTGGCGGAGGTAAAAAAAAAGGTAAATGAAAGCAAAATAAATGTGGATGTAAATGTGATTGAATATAGATGCGATTATAAAATAAAGCAATAAAATAAATTGATTGATTGATTGATTTGAAGTCCTCTGGCATCCTGACTCCCCCCCCCCCAAAAGGAGGATATTTATAAAGGAAAATTCGAAATTTACGAAGATCATAATGCCCAAACAAAAGGCTATAACAAAATTCATAAATTTATTCAGTCTGTTTACCTGACCAAAAAAAAAAAAAAAAAAAAAAGAGAGAGAGAGAGAGAGAGAGAGAGAGAGAGGAGAGAGAGAGAGAGAGAGGAGAGAGAGAGAGAGAGAAAGGATATTCATAAAGGAAAATTCAAAATATAAAAAATTATAGCAGCCCAAACAAAAGTCTATAACAAAATTCATAAATTTATTCAGTCTGTTTACCTGACAAAAAAAAAAAAAAAAAAAAAGAGAGAGAGAGAGAGAGAGAGAGAGAGGAGAGAGAGAGAGAGAGAGAGAGAGAGAGAGAGAGAGAGAGAGAGAGAGGATATTCATAAAGGAAAATTCAAAATATAAAAAATTATAGCAGCCCAAACAAAAGTCTATAACAAAATTCATAAATTTATTCAGTCTGTTTATAGAAAAAGTCAGCGCTCACTAATTATAATTATTATCCAACAGCTGACACCTTGTAATAAATGAAAATACATACATGAAAATCCAACTCATTCTTATGCATTTATTCTCTCATGTTTCGAGTACAAAGTTAAACACGAAGTGACATTTGCTGGGAAATAGGTCGTAAAATTCTGTTTCCCGGGAAATAGGCCTACAATAGACTAGCTTGTATATCATAGGTTCATAATGGTTTGTTAATAAAAATATGTTTATTAAAAGCATAATCGTTTTCCTTTTATGTATCTTTAGCTTCGTAATTTATTTATTTTTAGTTTGTGGAATATTTTTTTCTCTAGCCTTTGGTATCAGATATCAAATTTAGTTTATAGTTATTTGATATATAACTTCTTTTTTTTTAAATTATGATTCACTATTATTCAGTTCTGAGTAAAATCTGCGTGCTTATGTTATTAGAATATGTTTGTTTTAATTACATTATATATATATATATATATATATATATATATATATATATATATATATGTATATATATATATATATATTCATATATATATATATATATATATATATATATATATATATATATATATATATATATATATATATATACATATATATATGGTGTGTGTGTGTATATATATATATGTGTATATATATATATATATATATATATATATATATATATATATATATATATATATATATATGTATATATATATATATATACATATATATATATATATATATATATATATATATATATATATATATATATATATATATATATATATATTTATATATATATATAAAGTAAAAGATTGTTCATTGGATAGTACCTGTGAAATATTTTCTTAATTGAGAAGAATCAAGATAATTGATAATTTCTAGTTTGTGGAATATATATTTTTAGTCTTTCGTATCAAATATCAAATTTAACAATACCTATTTGATATATTTCTTATCAATTATTTTCTTAAAATCTGATTATTTTCTATTATTCAGTCATAGGAAAAAATCATTGGATGATATTATTATTATTATTATTATTATTATTATTATTATTATTATTATTATTATTATTATTATTACTATTAATTGCTAAGCTATAACCCTGGTTGGAAAAGCAGGATGCAATAAGCCCATGGGCTCCAACAGGGAAAATAGCCCAGTGAGAAAAGGAAACAAGGAAAAACATAATTTTTAATAAGAGTAACACCATTAGATTAAAAATATCCTATATAAACTATAAATCCTTTAACAAAACAAAAGGAAGAGAAACAAGACAGAACAGCGTGTCCGAGTGTACCCTCAAGCAAGAGAACTCTAATCCAAGACAGGGGAAGACCATGGTACAGGGCCATCTAGCTGGCATTAGAAGAGCTGTGACTTCTCTTCTGAAACTTCAATATCCATGTAAAAACCGATGGGACCACTTACTGAGATATCAGCAGACATTGCCTAGCCCTCTTTGGTCCTACCTAGATGGGGAGTGGGCTAGGGTGCTGATCATATGTATCTGAAACTTCAACATCCATGTGGAAACCTGTGAGCCCACTTACTGAGATATCGGCAGCCATTGCCTGGCCCTCCTTGGTCCTATCTTGTTGGAGAGTGGGCTAGGACGCTGATCATATGTGTATATATTCAGTCTCTAGGTTTCTGGAGCATTGTCACTTCCCCTTTCCTCCGACATTCATGAGTAACCTTTAAACCTTTTAAACCTCTAATGTTTAACAGAGTTGAGGGTGTTATTGAACTATGGTGTCACGACGCAAGAAAGTTTTAAAAGACTTTACAAAATGGATAACTGTGGGCAAACTGAGCTGTTTTCTGGACAAAAATTAGCGTTACACGATCAAAAATCTTCAATTAAACAATATTTTTGATCGTTAAAACTGATACAGAAAGTAAATATTTGTCAATTAAAAAGTTAATTTTTTCCCCCTCAAAAGAATTTTCAAAATGGAAAACTGTAGAAAAACTGAGCTGTTTTTATGAATACAAGTCAGCGTTACAAGAAGAAAAATCTTCGATTTAGCAATCTCTTTGATTGTTAAAACTGATCCATAAAGTAAAAATTTGTCAATTAAAAAAGTGATTTTTCCCCCCTTGAAAAAATTTTAAAAATGGAAAACTGTAGAAAAACTGAACTGTTTTTATGAATACAAGTCAGCGTTACAAGAAGAAAAATCTTCGATTTAGCAATCTCTCTGATTGTTAAAACTGATAGACAAAGAAGACATTTGGCAATTAAAAAGTTATTTTTTTTAATCTTTTCAAACAAGGAACTCACAACGCCTGCATCAAAGAGTAAGTAAGAAGATATATATAATACTCATAGCAATTTCTCGAGCAGCAGGACAAACCAGAAACCCCATTTCCTTAAATTAATACCCAGAGAAGACTCGTAAACTGGCTAAGAAATGCCTCCCCCAACACCCCGTAAATAAGATAGTTTTCTAAGATAAACAAGGCGTTTTTTTAGCCTTAAATCCGTACATTGCCGGACCGTAACTAAAAGGTGAAATATTTAATCCTAATTCTCAGGAATACCATAATCTTGCTGGGTTGTGTTTTCATAAGGTTCTGAATCATGATTAAACTTAACCCATTTGCCTGACGTCTATTGTCGGTTATCCTTGAGTTATTACTGGTGGTTTTGTGTAGCCATAAAATTCCCTGAAGCAATAAAGAGGCTATGTATTTAGGGTCTTATCTGAATGACCTGTTTGTCTCCAGAAGTGGAAACGGTACTTTGGGGAGAGATATGGGAATTTTTTTTAACCTTTAAGTCTTGACATTTCAGTGTAGCCCTTTAACTTATATGTAATTGTACAAAAGTTTTTTTTTTTTTTCAATTTTGATTAGTAATTTATTGTTTGTGATTGTACAAGAATATCTTCTAAATCAGAATGAATTATTAACCAAGAATAACTCAGTGTTTATAGAATACAGAACTTTGTTCGAGCCTTATATGGATTAATTATCAACCAAGAATAACTCAGTGTTTATAGAATACAGAACTTTGTTCGAACCTTATATGGATTAATTATTAAACAAGAATAACTCAGTGTTTATAGAATGTAGAACTTTGTTCAAGCCTTATATGGATTAATTATTAACCAGGAATAACTCAGTTTTTATAGAATGCAGAACTTTGTTCGAGCATTATATGGATTAATTATTAACCAAGATTAACTCACTGTTTATAGAATGCAGAACTTTGTTCGAGCCTTATATGGATTAGTTAGTAACCAGGAATAACTCAGTGTTTATAGAATGCAGAACTTTGTTCGAGCCTTATATGGATTAATTATTAACCAGGAATACTTCAGTGTTTAGAATACAGAACTTTGTTCGAGCCTCATATATATTAATTATTAACCAAGAATAACTCAGTGTTTATAGAATAAAGAACTTTGTTCGAGCTTTATATGGATTAATTATTAATCAAGAATAACTCGATGCTTATAGAATGCAGAACTTTGTTCGATCCTTATATGGATTGATTATCAACCAGGAATAACTCACTGTTTATAGAATGCAGAACTTTGTTCGAACCTTAAATGGATTAATTATTAACCAAGAATACTTCAGTGTTTATAGAATACAGAACTTTGTTCGAGCGTTATATGGATTAATTATTAACCAAGAATAACTCAGTGTTTATAGAATACAGAACTTTGTTCGAGCCTTATATGGATTAGTTAGTAACCAGGAATAACTCACTGTTTATAGAATGCAGAACTTTGTTCGAACCTTAAATGGATTAATTATTAACCAAGAATACTTCAGTGTTTATAGAATACAGAACTTTGTTCGAGCGTTATATGGATTAATTATTAACCAAGAATACTTCAGTGTTTATAGAATACAGAACTTTGTTCGAGCCTTATATGGACGACATGTCATACTTTTAAAAGATTCCTTATAGATTTGTGCATTTATTCTAAATAGTTGAAAAATAAACATGCGACTCTGATATATCAATAGAATAATGATAATTTTTTAGGAGTAAGTTCTTGTATCCTTACCGTATGTAAAAATAAAACTCCTGTTTTACAGATTAATACAATTATTAAACGATTAACGTATGATAACCAAAATGCTTCAAAGGAAAAAGCAATGTCTTGATCAATACCTCGGTTATATAAATGCTACACATATTTATCTAGTAATTGTCGGGGATATAAGACAAATGGGTTATTGCGCAATATAGCAGTAATGACTTTCCGTATAACAGCCATGAATTTTCTGTTACTGAGGGGATCTATATAACAAAGGGAATCCTTGAGGACCGATTGTGAAGACGGTTGCTAATACGTTTATAAAATACATAAAAAGGGACTCTAATACGGAGCTCTATAAGGAAGAATGTAAGGAGTAATGTGTGAATCCTTGAAGACCGATTGTGAAGACGGTTGCTAATGCAACTTAAACTACAAGAAAAGGAATCAAGCACAGAACTCTATTGAGACGAACGTAGAGAAATTTGTGAATCCTTGAGGACCGATTGTGAAGACGGTTGCTAATACGTTTATAAACTACAAAAAGGGACACTAATATGGAGCTCTGTAAGGAAGAATATAGGAAGATAAGGGAGAATCTTTGAGGACTGATTGTGAAGACGGATACTAATATATCTATAAACTACAAAACAGGACTCTAATATGGAGGTGTATAGAGACGAACGTAGAGTAATTTGTGAATCCTTGAGGACCGATTGTGAAGACAGATACTTATACATCTATAAACTACAAAAACGGACTATAATATGGAGATGTATAGGGACGAACGTAGAGAAATGGGTGAATCCTTGAAGACCGATTGTACAGACAAAAGCTAATACATCTATAAACTACAAAAAAATAGGCTCTAATATGGAGCTGTATAGGGACAAACGTAGAGAAATGGGTAAATCCTTGAGGACCATTGGAATCGTTAGTTAATACTCTTATTTCCTTGCATCCTTTTCTCACTGGGCCATTTTCCCCGTTGGAGCCCCTGGGCTTATAGCATCCTGCTTTCCCAGCTTGGGTTGTAGCTTAGCAATAATAATAATAATAATAATAATAATAATAATAGTAATAATAATAATAATAATAATAATAATAATAATAATAATAATAATAATAATAATAATAATAATAATAATAATAATAGACAAAAACTAATGCATCTATAAACCACATAAAATAGACTCTCAATATGGAGCTCTATGACGACGAACGAAGAGAGACACGAAGAGAAAAAAAGTTATTTCACAAGAAGATTGTTCCTGGAAAATTGGTTCGGACAGGGAGAGCAAAGAACTAAATTACTTCGATTTCCAGAGTTACGCAGACTGAAAACAAACCCGAGGAGCTCCACAGAGATAAACAAAGGCGAAACCTGCATAGCCACTCATATGGCCAATCATAGCATGCAGTGAATTGAAAAAAAAGATAAAAAAAAATGGAAAACACTTTTTTTCCTCAGCCACTCTGTTTCAAAATCAAGTGGTCGGATCCAGCATTCGCAGGACAGCAATCCTCGGAACGGTTTCATTTTTTTTATTGTTTTTCTTTCTGGTCGGGTCACCGTTCAGCTTTTAATCTATATTGCTTTTCATGGCCTCCCACACAGGTCTTTATTCGCCTTACCTTTCATTTTGGCCTTTATTCTTTCAGCTTTGGGTATTGGACGGCTATTTAGACTCTAGTTATCAGAGGTAAAATAGTTTTCATTCTGCAGTTGTAGGGAGAGAGAGAGAGAGAGAGAGAGAGAGAGAGAGAGAGAGAGAGAGAGAGAGAGAGAGAGAGAGAGTCCTAAATATTGAATATCCCAGTGAATTCATAGATGTGTTATTTACAAGGAGAGAGAGAGAGAGAGAGAGAGAGAGAGAGAGAGAGAGAGAGAGAGAGAGAGATTTCTAAATGTTGAGAATCTCAGTGAATTCAGGGATGTGTTATTTACAAGGAGAGAGAGAGAGAGAGAGAGAGAGAGAGAGAGAGAGAGAGAGAGAGAGAGAGAGAGAGAGAGAGAGAGAATCTCATTGAATTCATGGATGTATTATTTGCAAGGAGAGAGAGAGAGAGAGAGAGAGAGAGAGAGAGAGAGAGAGAGAGAGAGAGAGAGAGAGAATCTCATTGAATTCATGGATGTGTTATTTGCAAGGAGAGAGAGAGAGAGAGAGAGAGAGAGAGAGAGAGAGAGAGAGAGAGAGAGAGAGAGAGAAATTCTCATTGAGTTCATGGATATGTTATTTGCAAGGAGAGAGAGAGAGAGAGAGAGAGAGAGAGAGAGAGAGAGAGAGAGAGAGAGAGAGAGAGAGAGAATGTTCCATGGGGGTGAATATGTGATGGATCTATGTTAATGTTGTTGCTGTTCTTTAAATATTTTATATTCATTATTTTTTTCCTAATGTCTTTATTTTTTATTTCTTTATTTTTTTTCCTTACCGGGCTGTTTTCCCTGTTGAAGCCCTTCGGTTTATAGCGTCCTGCTTCC
>NC_090754.1:57711828-57724328 GCF_036898095.1 Palaemon carinicauda
TATCATCCTTTCCTTGGATCGGGTTTAACCCTTATCCTGAATTTGATGCGAAGTGGAGAAATGGGTAGGGAGTGAGGGAGGCTTAGGAGGAACCTGTAAGGAGGAGAAGATCAAGAGGGAGGTGGAAAATTAGATGGCCAGATAGGGTGAAGGATGATATGGAGAGAAGAGGTTTGGTAGAAGAGAACGTCGTTGATCGAAGGCATTGGAACGTGCGAATCAGGCAACCAACCCCTTAATGTAGGGATACCAATAATAAGGAAGAGAGGCGGAGAATTAGATGGCGAGATGAGGTGAAGGATGATATGGAGAGAAGAGGTTTGGTGGAAGAAGATTCCTTTGAGCGAAGGAATTGCAGAGAGCGCATCAGGCAACGGACTCCTTAATGTAGGGATAACAGTAAGAAAGAAAAGAGGTAGAGAATTAGATGGCGAGATAAGGTGAAGGATGATATGGAGAGAAGAGGTTTGGGGGAAGAGGATACCTTTGATAGAATGTATTGGAGAGGGTGCATCAGGCATCCGACCCTTTAATGTAGGAATAACAGTGGGGAAGAAGAAGAAGAAGAAGAAGAAGAAGAAGAAAAAGAAGAAGCAGAAGAAGGTATATCTGTCTATACTGGATAGCCGGGCATTTGGGAATGTGATCTGAGATATTTTAATTTATTTTAATTATTTCATTATTCTTCTTTGTCTGAAGTTCTGGATGTAATTATTTAGGATAAACATTTACACTAAAAATATATGACAGGTTCATTGATGATGAGATAAAATTTCTATGTGCAATTTGAAGATATATTTATATGTAACAATCGTAATTTTGGTAATTTCCTTTAAGTAAAAAATATAGAATATATAGTAACTTACTAAAATTATTTGTAATTACGGTATTTACCCTAAGTAAAAATTATATTGTAATTTACCTAAATGATTTGTAATTAAGGATGTTTAAATTACATATAAACGTATTAATATATTTTCTTGTAAGATACTTAATATGTAAAACGATTTGCTTTACTAAAGAAATATAAAGATTTATTTAGAGTAATATACCTAAATGATTTGTAATCACGGTAATTTAAATTACTTATAAACGTGGTAATTTATTTTCTTGTAAGATACTTAATAAGGTGATTTACTTTACGAAAGAACTATGAGAATTTATTCACCTCACACATTCTCAACTACCGTAATTTAACTTGAATTAGTCCCCTGCAGAATTCATGACTAAGGTAATTTACTTTAAGTTGGAAATTACAAGAGGTAATTCAAGCCGTCTTGTATCGCCAGGCTTTAAACCTATTACGGAAAACATATTACTGGTGTACATGTCTGTAATCATTATTATTATGTGCTATTTTCGATCTAAATGGTTCCAGTTAATGTGCTTAAGGTACATAGAACCTCATTGTATTTTATCTCTGTATTCTTTTGTATTTTGGGGATTTAAAACCGATTTACTGTTTTGGCAAATAAATTAAGAAATCTTTCTTCAGAACTTGCTAAGGTCCTGGTTACTAGCAGGATTAACATATCTAATTTAGTGCTGTGTTTAAGCCCTTCTTACTAGCATGATTCACATATCTAACTAAAAGAATTATTTCTTTAGAACTTGCTAAGGTCATAGTTACTAGCAGGATCCACTAATCTAATTTAGTGCTACGTTTAAGCCCTTCTTATTAGCATGATTCACTTATCTAATTAAGTGCCATGTTTATGTCCTGCTTACTAACACAATTCACATATCTAATTTAGTGCCGAGTTTATGTCCTGCTTAATAGCACAATTCATATATCTAACTGCCGTGTTTAGGTCCTGCACACTAGCATGATTCACAGATCTAACTAAGTACCGTGTTTATGTCCTAATTACTAGCACGATCCACTAATCTAATTTAGTGCTGTGTTCATGTCCTGCATACTAGCACGATCCACTAATCTAATTTAGTGCTGTGTTTAGGCCTTGCATACTAGCACGATCCACTAATCTAATTTAGTGCTGTGTTTGGGCCTACTAGTACGATCCACTAATCTAATTTAGTACTGTGTTTAGGCCTTGCTTACTAGCACGATCCACTAATCTAATTTAGTGCTGTGTTCATGTCCTGCATACTAGCACGATCCACTAATCTAATTTAGTGCTGTGTTCATGCCCTGCATACTAGCACGATCCACTAATCTAATTTAGTGCTGTGTTCATGTCCAGCATACTAGCACGATCCATTAATCTAATTTAGAGCTGTGTTTAGGCCTTGCTTACTAGCACGATCCATTAATATAATTTAGTGCTGTGTTTAAGCCCTGCTTACTAGCAGAATTCACATACCCTTTCTTCACACAATTAAATATCGCGATTGTAAATAGAAAAACAGAAAGCCTTCTAAACTGCGAAGCCAACTTCGCAAATCATTATGCCTCCGGCATCCAGCTTCTTCTTCTTCTTTGTATATTTACATCATCCGCGACTGTCAGTAACTGGAGCCCCTGTTTGTGCGCCATCAGCTGGAGCGAAAACTTTGGCTGCTGTATCGATATCTCAAACACGCAGCTGAAAAATATGGAAAGTTTTAGCCGACGATCAAGTTGCTGGTGTGTGTTTACCTTCCTCCTGCCCTTAGGGATCGCTTTGCTTGACTTGCAACGTTGAACAACGTTTCTTGATGGAATAAATCGGAATGGGAAATGTGTTGAAGAATCACTTCGGTTATTGGGGGCCCGGAAATTTATGCATCTGCATGAGATACGGAGCATTTTATGTTACTGAGAATTGCAATTGTATCTTATGCAAACAATTAGTTTTATCTTGTCGTATCGATGTTTACTGTGCTTTGGTAATTTTACATTTCACACTTAGTTACCCAAAGATGAGGTGTGCCTTTAGCTTTGCATATTTCGATGTAAATAAAGGCAGGTTGAAGAGATATCAGGCAAACTAAAGAAAAAAAAAGGCTTAGTATTGTTAATACTATTAATATTTCTTTGGATAATATATACTACACTTAGATAAACAAAATGATATCAAGATTATGGGAATAAAAACTCCCTTTTTATCTTACCTTCATTAGATTATGGAGTTGCTCTATGTGTTGCAGTATGTACAGTCGAACGCAGAATTTCCTGGTACACCTCACTGCGAAGAAGGGCAACTAGCCATACCCTTACTGAACGGAGGGTTCATGTATTTCCCCCACTCACCAACTCAGCTATCTCTTCCTACACTATCTGTTTGGTTACTAGTAGCGAAGTAAGGGTGTCATAGGATGCTCTTCTTCTGATAAAGGTGTGCCAGGGATTCCTGTGTCCAACTGTACCAAGATTGAAGAAGGCGACTGTATCACAACCGGAGTACCAAATTCTGAGAGTCTTAAATTCTATTTTAGTTTTTATAGGTTGTTTAAACAATTAGGTCTTCTATTCAATTACGGATTCTTGTTGTTGTTGTTGTTGTTGTTGTTGTTGTTGTTGTTGTTGTTGTTCTTCTTCTTCTTCTTCTTTCTCCCGTTATTCCTACATGAAGGGGTCGGTTGCCTGATGTGTCCTCTCCAATGCCTTCAATCAAAGGCATCCTCTTGGCACATCAACTGCTTGTATGCTTAAGAGATCAGTCACTGTTGTCCTGTCACTTAAACTTTACATGAAATACGCGTTCCTCATATATATGGATGAGATCATGGTGAGCGGTAGATGGAGATGGTTTGGACATGCTCTTCGCACCTCCAAAGAGAGATTAGTTCAACAAACTTTCAACTGGGCTCCACAAGGCACTAGAAGAGTTGGAACTTCACACTCCCCAAGAAAGATTAGTTCACCAAACTTTCAACTGGGCTCCACAAGGCACTAGAAGAATTGAAACTTCACACTCCCCAGGAGAGATTAGTTCAACAAACTTTCAACTGGGCTCCACAAAGCACTAGAAGGGTTGGAACTTCGCACTCCCCAAGAGAGATTAGTTCATTAAACTATCAACTGGGCTCCACAAGGCTCTAGAAGAGTTGGAACTTCGCACTTCCTAAGAGAGATAAGTTCACCAAACCTTCAACTGGGCTCCACAAGGCACTAGAAGAGTTGGAACTTCACTCTCCCCAAGAGAGATTAGTTCACTAAACTTTCAACCGGGCTCCACAAGGCACTAGAAGAGTTGTAAGACCCAAACCTACATGACTGAGGACTATAAAGCGTGAAGTAGGGGGTAATGAATGGAGAATTATAGATTCAAAAGCTCAAGATAGAGACGACTGGTGATATCTAACCGAGGCTCTTTGCGTCAATAGGCGTAGGAGAAGAGGATGAGGATGATGATACCAAACAACTACTACGTGGCCAAGAAAGACACAAAATAGGACGGGCTAAGAATTTGCTCTGATGACAAACTCCATCTTACAACCAAAATCTCATTTTACTGCTTATGCGTAACGGTCTCTCGGGATCCATGAATCTGAAAGTGGGCTTCCGAGATTTCAAAAAAAAAGAAAAAAAAAATAGGTTTAAGTGTTTTATGTTTTTTGTTATTTTGTTTTTCTATTTCAATTGTTTTTCTCTATCTCGTTTCTGTCTTTCTTACGTTCTGGATGTTTATTGTCCTTTTTTTTTTTACCGGATTGTCTTTAATTCTAATGTTACTTTAATGAATACGATTACGTTATAAGGTTGGCTTTTTTTCATAAAATGTAAATGATAACTTAATTTGAAAGTAAATATGGTAAATAATCTATATGGTTATTATTGGTGCTGTATTTTTTTTGCGATAAAATGAAAATTTAATATTTCATATAAATATTGTTAACTATCTCACGCAATACCAATATCCTATATACACACAAACACACACACACACACACACACACACACACACACACATATATATATATATATATATATATATATATATATATATATATATATATATATGTATATATATATATATATATATATATATATATATATATATATATATATACATATATATATATATATATATATATATATATATATATATATATATATATATATATGTGTGTGTATATATACATGCATATATATATATATATATATATATATATATATATATGTGTGTGTGTGTGTGTGTGTGTGTGTGTGTGAATACTTAAAGTAGTAAAATATCTGCACGCAAGACATCGATTCCCAATACTCTCAGACGGTCGAAATATAAAGTATCCCATTACTTCACGTTATAATAACCTAATTTAAATTCATTTCTCGGTAAGCTGAGTCCGCATTTATCCCGGCATAATTTTATTAGTTCAATAAGGACGTAAAATAGATCCTTCAAGGAAAGGATTTTATGTAATTGAAACGTCCTTGTCTGGTGATCTGCAGGACTGGGGTTCGAGTCCCGCTCCAACTCGCTAGTTTCTTTGGTCGCTGCAATCTTACCATCCTTGAAGCTAAGGATTGAGGTTTGGGAGAGCCTATAAGTCTATCTGCTGAGTCCTCAGCATCCATTACCTGGCTCTCCTTGGTCCTAGCTTGGGTGCAGAGGGGGCTTGGAAGCTATTCATATGTGGTGGTCTCGTGGTAGCGTGTTTCCCTGGGAATTGCCAGACTGGGTTCGAGTCCCGCTCAAACTCAATAGTTCCTTAGGTCGCTGTAACCTCACCATCATTGTGAGCTAAGGATTGAGGTTTGGGAGAACCTATAGGTCTATCTGGTGAATCATCATCAGCCATTGTCTGGCTTTCCTTGATCCTATCTTGGGTGGAGAGGGATCTTGGGCGCTGATCATATGTGGTGGCCTGGTGGTAGCGTCCTTGCCTGGGAATTGCCAGACTGGGGTTTGAGTCCCGCTCAAACTCGCTAGTTCCTTTGGTCGCTGCAACCTCACCATCCTTTTGAGCTAAGGATTAAGGTTTGGGGGAGCCTATAGGTCTATCTGCTGAGTCATCAACAGCCATTACCTTGCTCTCCTTGGTCCTAGCTTGGGTGGAGAGTGAGTCTCTCGGGCATTATCCAGCTTGCTAGGCCATTATTACTGTCTCTCGCTTCTGCCATTCATGAGTATCCTTTAAACCTTTTAATACTATTTCTTTACTCTGGTATAGTTAGCTGATAATTTTATATATAAGTACGTGAAATAAATTGAGAGTTATTTTATTTTACCGTCCCTTACTTCTGCCATTCATGAGTGGCCTTTAAACCTTTAGAGAAAATTTCTTTACTCTCTTCGTTTTAGCTGATACTTGTATATATTACTACGTGAAAGATTCATAGTCATTTCATAGTATTCTATGAATCAAATGTACTTATAGGAATTCATATATTTATATATTACTACGTAGAAGAAATTGATAGTTCTTGTATTTTACTGTCCCTTACCTCTGCCATTCATGAGTGGCCTTTAAACCTTTAGAGAAAATTTCTTTACTCTCTTCGTTTTAGCTGATACTTGTATATATTACTACGTGAAAGATTCATAGTCATTTCATAGTACACGACTTCTTTTTTTGGGAAATTTTCGAGAGATACTGCTTGGCTTAAGGTAGCGAAAATGATTATGTATAAATTACATAAAATGTCGCGTAATTTAGTTACAGGTGAATTGGAAGAATAATAAAATTACATAAAACGTTTTGTAATTTGGTTACAGGTAAATTAAGTGAGCAATTGAATTACATATAATGTCGCGCAATTTAGTTACAGGTAAACTTAGATAACAAGAAAATTACATAAACTGTCATGTAGCCTAATTCAGTTACAGGTAAACTTAGATAACAAGAAAATTACATAAACTGTCATGTAGCCTAATTCAGTTACAGGTAAACTTAGATAACAAGAAAATTACATAAACTGTCATGTAGCCTAATTCAGTTACAGGTAAACTTAGATAACAAGAAAATTACATAAACTGTCATGTAGCCTAATTCAGTTACAGGTAAACTTAGATAACAAGAAAATTACATAAAATGTCGCGTAACTTGGTTACAAGTAGATTTAGATAATAAGAAAATTACATAAAATGCCGTGTAAGTTAGAAGTAAATTGGGAGAGCAATTAGATTACATAAACTATCGAATAATTAAGTTAAAAGAAAATTGTGGGAACAATAAAACATACTTATAGGAATTCAGGCATTAAAAATCAAAGTAATATTTAACAATCTCCCATTATTTTTCTCCGCGTTCTAAGTAACACTTATATTCCACTTTAGTAAGAAGCGTTTCGTGTTTACTGATGCAGTCCTTTGAAGTAAGTGAAACCGGGTGTAAAATAATGGCAAGGAACTACCACTTAGTGACACGCAAGGAATCAATATTTGCAACGTAAAGTAAGGATACAGAGAGAAATATTTATTCTTTTTTATAAGTTAACTATTGGATTTTTCAATGAATATTGTTACCAGTACGATGATATGTTTTGTCTGTCTATGTATCTATCTGTTTATGCAGATATTTTTTTTCTGTATATAGGCTATGTATACATATATAAACACGCACTAATATATATATATATATATATATATATATATATATATATATATATATATATATATATATATATATATATATATATATTCCTATATATATAAATTCATATATATATATATATATATATATATATATATATATATATATATACCTATATATATATCTACATATATATATGTATATATATATACCTATATATATATATCTACATATATATATGTATATATATATATATATATATATATATATATATAATATATATATGTATATATCTATATACAGTATATATATATATATATATATATATATATATATAAAGTATCTATATATAGATATATATACATATATATATATGTATATAGATATATATACAGTAAATATATATATATATATATATATATATATATATATATATATATATATATATATATATATATCACAATCTTAATCTTGCGCCTACCCCACAAAACCCCTCTCACAGCAATGCATTTTAATCAAACAAATGTACTTTTATCACGGTCCGATAAACTTATTCTCATCCAAAATGTAAGACCCCAAAAAGGATTCCCTTGCTGAGTTACATTTCAAATATAATCTTCTCTTTTATTCCTTTTTTTATTCCCTTTTTTACCTGCTCTGAATTCTTAATAACTAGAATGCATTAAGGACATTCTAATCTCCTTCGGGGCTCTTACAAGTTTGGTTAGATATAAAAGAAACAATGAGGGTCTATTTTTTTCTATATAATTTCTCGTTACTGGATATGATTTATACTTAGAGATATTGTGGTTTTATGCTTCGATGTATTACTGGAAGTTCTCGTATAAAAGGACAATGGATGATGAGAATGGCCGGTGAATCTGGACACGTTTCGTAATATTTTCAAGACGTGGATGGAACAGGTCAGGATTCGAATTGTGTTTGAATTTTTCTTCTATGACTATTTGTGTATATATATATATATATATATATATATATATATATATATATATATATATGTATATATATATATATATATATATATATATATATCGATAGATAGATAGATAGATAGATATACATATATATGTGTATATATATACCTATATATAAATATGTATATATATATATATATATATATATATATATATATATATATATATATATATATATATATATACATATATATATATATACCTATATATACATTTATATATATATATATATATATATAAATAAATATATATATATATATATGTATATATATATATATATATATATATATATATATATATATATATATATATATATACATATACATATAAATATATGTATATAATAATTCCCATTACGCTTTTATTCCTTTAAAACTTAGGAACATGTTACACCAGATTATTACAACTCCTATCCTATCACACGTCTGTTGATTTAAGGTTCCAACCCCTTCACCCTTTTTCTAGACCTACTAGAGGCCTGGACATTGAACTATATCTTTAATGGAACATGACCTCGCTAAGGTCATCTACAGCCGGAAACGTAAGGTCAGCGTATTTAATAAAATACTCCTGTCAATGTATTTATAAGCTGGTCAACTCATATGCTTTGGTAAGTAATGGCAAATTATATAAAAGACGCTTCAGCTAGCGTTGGCATATTCAAATTGGAATGTTATGGAAAAACACCTCTATAAATTCCAATAGTAATTCTTATTTTCAATGGAGGAAAATTTAGATATTTTCTATTTCGTAGAAGCAATAAAAAATCCTTCTCGTATATACTATGCTTACGCCTAATGCCTAAAAAATACGTTTATAACCACACGAATAATATTAAGGTAAAATATATGAGGCTTTCTATTTCCTGTTAGTATGCCTACTTCTTTTTTGAGCAATACAAGGACTTTTTTTTTTTTTCAAATTCTTTTTATTACGTCATTTTATTATGCCAGCCTATTGTAAAGGATCCCGCCTGGCGTTCTGTTGGAGTGGGGTTCTAGACACGCCCTAGATCAATTTTTTAGTGTTTGCAATCTTGCCATACTTGTGAGCAAAGGATTTTTTTCGGGCGGAACCTTTAAGTCTGCCTGAGCAGGCATTGCCTGGCCCTCCCTGGCCCTAGCTTGAGCATTGTCACTACCCCTAGCCTCTGCCATTCAAGAGAAACCTTTAAACCATTGGACTCAAAGATGGTGCATTTTGGAGAGCGTAGAGGTCTACCTGCTGAGTCCTCTGTAGGCATTGCCTGGTCCTCTTTGGTCCTAGCTTGGGAGGAGTGGGTTTTGGATCTTTAGGGAACTGTCACTACCCCTAGCCTCTGCCATTCATGAGTAACCTTTAAACTATTGGACTCAAGGATGGGGCATTTTGGAGAGCGTAAAGGTCTACTTGCTGAGTCATCAGCAGGCATTGCCTGGTCCTCCTTGGTCCTAGCTTGGGTGGAGAAGGTTTCAGGTCTCTCGATCATTGTCATTGCCTCTAACATCTGCCATTCATGAGCGACCTTTAAGCTATTGAACTTCATTAAGATCTCATTAAACTACAAGGAAAATGATAGTGAGATAATATTCAATGAGGTACAGCCAGTAATATTGAAATACATCATGACTCGTTCAAGTGTAAATAAATAGATTTCATCGTCCAATAAATATTTCGGGAAGATTAAACTTTATGAAAAAGATATTATTTGTGATAAATATTTATTATAATGTAAGTCCCAATGTCGTTAATTGTTTTCCTTTTGTTTATGTGAAGAGGTATTTTGGTTGGATGAAATCAAAGCGGGTTTTCAAGCGATTTTCTCTGATCTTTTTGACAACATTTATTTATGAGATTTTGCAGGTTAAAAGATTGGGTATGTCATATATGTATGTATAAGTATATATATATATATATATATATATATATATATATATATATATATATATATATATATATATATATATATACAGTATATATATATATATTATGAATTTATTCATAAATACACAAACAAATATGTATATATATATATATATATATATATATATATATATATATATATATATATATATATATATACATATATATTTATGTGTATATATATATATATATATATATTCTGTATATATGTATATATATATATATATATTTATATATATATATATATATATATATATATATATATAAATATATATACATATGTATATTTATATATATATATATATATATATATATATATATATATATATGTATATATGTATATATATATATATATATATATATATATATATATATATATATATATATATATATATATATATATATATATATACATATATATTTGTATATGTATATATAGGATATATATGAAAATTTTTAGAACAGAAATTGTATGATATTTATCTCGCAGTGATTTCCCATATCTCCACCATAACTAACTTCACAAGAGCGGGTTAAATCTGCATTTTTCCCCCCTACTGATTAGAAACCCGGGCCCTTCACCTGCTGGCCGCTCGGAAGAATTTCCGAGCGGTAGTGATTTACTAGCCGCGTGCAATGCTGACACGCGCGGTTTCAGTGTACCGGCTTGTAAAATCTTAGACGCGGCTCGGGAAAATCCTCTAGCATGAAGATATGCTTCCTAACGGAAATTATTTCCGCTCGGAAAAATATCAGCAAGTTTGACAATATGCCTCGTAACAGGTGGATATATTTCTGTATGGAAAAAACCACTCCTAACAAACAGAAATACCTCCATACGAAAGAAATTCGCTTGTGTGAAGACATGCTTCCTAACGAGTGGAAATATTTTTGGAAGGAAAAAATCCATTCGTGTGAAGACATGATTCCCAACGAGTTGAAATATTTTTATATGGAGAAAATACGCTTGTGTGAAGACATGATTCCTAACGAGTTGAAATATTTTTGTAAGGAAAAAATCCGCTTGTGTGAAGACATGCGTCTTCAGAAGCTGAAATATTTCTATAAAGTAAAAATACGCATATGTGAAAACATACATTCTAACGAGTAAAAATATTTCTGTATAGTGAAAAATTCCCGTACAGAAAAAAATTCGCTTGTGTAAAAACATGCCTCTCAACAAGCGGAAATATTTCTTTACGGGAAAAATCCCTGCACGGAAAAAATCCGCTCGTGTGACACGACCTAACAGCAAAAGCGATCCTAGATATTCTTCTTCTTCTATTTTCCCTCTGCGAGACATCGCTTTATCCACCGGAGTCAGCAAACGTCCCCGGGAATCAAAGCCGAAGTAAACAAGGACTTCGAACAACCAACAGGATCACTGGCAGAAGTTTTCTCCTATTTTTCAGACAAGTCTTCAAAGAGCCATCGATGCCGAGCCAAAGTTTTCGCTCGAGTCGATGGCTCGCAAACACAGAGTCGTTCAATCTTCGCGATTGATGTAAATTAGCATAAGGAGGTTTGCAATATGAGATATTGCTAAACTTCTTCTTTTTCGAAATGGGGAAGAAAATGTTATAGATGTTCGGTTGTTTTCTTTATGGACGATCCATGTTTTGGATTCATTTCCTAATGGAAATATGTTACTAGAATTCTACTTTTCTAAATTTATATGTCATGAAACTTTTTTCGGAGTTGTATGGAAATTTACTGCAAATATTTATATATCATCAAACTTTTTCAATTTTGCTAATGGAAATACATTACAAATATTTATATTTCATCAAACTTTTTTCGAAGTTGCCTATGGAAATATACTACAAATATTTATATTTCATAAAACTTTTTTTCGAACTTGCCAATGGAAATATACTACAAAAAATTTATATTTCATCAAACATATTTCGAAGTTGCTAATGTAAATATACTACAGAAATTTATATTTCATCAAACTTTTTTTCGAAGTTGCTAATGGAAATATACTACAAAAATTTATGTCATGAAACTTTTGTCGAAGTTGATAATGGAAATATACTACAGAAATTCATATTTCTTCGAACTTTTTCCCGAAGTTGCAAATGGAAATATACTAAAAATCTTATATTTCATCAAACTTTTTTTCGAAGTTGCCAATGGAAATATACTACAAAAATGTATTTGTCATGAAGCTTTTTACGAAGT
>NC_090754.1:57739077-57746577 GCF_036898095.1 Palaemon carinicauda
TAATAATAATAATAATAATAATAATAATAATAATAATAATAATAATAATAACACTAAAAGCCTGAACGAAATACTTGTATTAATTTACATGTAGAGAGTCTCTGCTTACTATTTCCGTTATTAAAATATATATCAGTAAAGTCGAGTAGAGAATTCAAAGACCTTCGCTAATTGGCCAAGTTAATCAAATGATGCTTTTAACCACCGATTTCCTTTTAATTGGGCTTAGTTAATTAATCTGTAACTTTGAAAGGCCCGAAGGGGTGATGGCATTGCAGTCTGATATGCTTTTAGTCATATTCGGTTTAAGCTTTAATTTTCAGATTTGATAATAATAAATTTAAAGGTTTGTGATGCTCTGTTCGTTGGTACTTCTCAGATATGATGTTCTAAAATGAACAGTTATAGTCTGGATATACAATTTGAAAGTTTAAAAGGTTCAAAGTCCGCTCATGAATGGCAGAGGCAAGGGACAGTCACAATGACCTGGTGTTTCTCAAAGGAGAGGTTCTGAAATGAATAGTTTTAGTCTGGATATACAATTTGAAGGTTTAAAGGTTTCAAAGTCCACTCATGAATGGCAGAGGCAAGGGAGAGTCACAGTGACCTAGTGCTTCTCGAAGAGGAGGTTCTGAAATGACCAGCTTTAGTCTGGATATACAATTTGAATGTTTAAAGGGTTTAAAGTCCGCTCATGAATGGCAGAGGCAAGGGACAGCCACAATGACCTGGTGCTTCTCAAAGAGAAGGTTCTGAAATGACCAGGTTTAGTCTGGATTTACAATTTGAATGTTTAAAGGGTTATAGTCCGCTCATGAATGGCAGGGGTAAGGGGCAGTCAAAATGACCTGGTGCTTCTCAAAGAGGAGGCTCTGAAATGAACAGTCTTAGTCTGGATATACAATTTGAAAGTTTAAAAGGTTCAAAGTCCACTCATGAATGGCAGAGGCAAGGGACAGTCACAATGACCTGGTGCTTCTCAAAGAGGAGGCTCTGAAATGACCAGTTTTAGTCTGGATATACAATTTGAAAGTTTAAAGGGTTCAAAGTCCACTCATGAATGGCAGAGGCAAGGGACTGTCACAATGACCTGGTGCTTCTCAAAGAGGAGGTTCTTAAATGACCAGTTTTACTGTGGATATACATTTTGAAAGTTTAAAGGTTCAAAGTCTGCTCATGAATGGCAGAGGCAAGGGACAGTCACAATGACCTGGTGCTTCTCAAAGAGGAGGTTCTAAAATGAACAGTTTTAATCTGGATATACAATTTGAATGTTTAAAGGTTTCAAAGTCAGTTCATGAATGGCAGAAGCAAGGGACAGTCACAATGACCTGGTGCTTCTCAAAGAGGAGGTTCTAAAATGAACAGTTTTAGTCTGGATATACAATTTGAAAGTTTAAAGGGTTCAAAGTCCGCTCATGAATGGCAGAGGCAAGGGACAGTGACAATGACATAGAGACTGACCAAAAGTCCGTACGATCAGCGACCAAGGACCCTCTCCACGCAAGCTAGGACCAGGAAGGACCAGGTAATGGCTGCTGATGACTCAGCATGTTTAAAGGGCACTCATGAATAGCAGAGGAAAAGAACAGTGACATTACTCTAGCAAGTAGGAGAAGGTCTAGAGCAAGTTAAAAGGTCGCATATGAATGGCAGAGCAATGGGCAATGACGATGCCCTAGAGACGGACTATATATCCGTATGATCAGCGACTAAGGACTCTCTCCACCCAAGCTAGGACCAGGGAGGGTCAGGCAATGGCTGCTGACGACTCAGCAGGTAGACCTATACTCTACCAACACCACCCCCAATCCTTACCTCACAAGGATGGTGAGGTTGCAGGCACTACAAGGTACCATCGAGCTTGAGCGGGGCTCGAACCCCAGTTCGGTGATCGCTAGACAGGACCTGGGAGGGTCAGGCAATGGCTGTTGATGACTCACTAGGTAGACCTATAGGCTCCACAAACTTACAAAAATTAGCTCACAAGTATGGTGAGGTTGCATACAATACAAGAAAGCATTGAGCTTGAATGGGTCACGAACGCCAGCTCAGCAGATCGCTAGACAGATACGTTTCCAATGGGCCAACACAACCCGGATATAAATGTTTGTTTACTTCCGGGTTGCATTGGATCATTATTGGCTTACATTGGAATATAATGAAACTTTGATATATAACAAATGTATATTCTTTTGTTGATGATTATACTTATGTATTACAGGTATTTGTTTTCTAGCAAACAAATCTCTTGGTATAATGTATGTTTTTGTGTTAAGTCTTTGTCTCATTATATTTTATATTTTCAGTTTTTCCTGATATTTATAGATAATTACTAAAGATAGTAATATTTCCATTAATAAATGGGTTTATATAATAATATCAATAATTAAATTATCTAACCTTCAAATCTCCATAAATCCAAAGAAATGTTAGGAAATAAATCTTCATAACCTTATATCTTTCAAATAGGAAAAGCAAATGATCCATTTCTCCTCCAATTTTTGAAATGGATCCAACGAGACTTATCGACAGCATTGAGAGAAAGAATGACAGAGGGGAAACTAAAGAAAGCGCGAAAAAGAGAAACAAAAAGAAAAGCAAAGACAAAGAAATGCAAATAAAACAAACGCAAATAACGAAACAAAAAGAAGCGGGAACAAAAAAAAGAGAAAAATTAGTGGGAATAAAAAAAACATAAAGAAGCGTGAATAAGAAAAACAAAAAGAAGCGCGAATAAAAAAAAAAACATAAGGAAGCATGAGTAAGAGAAACAACAAGCATGAATTAAAGAAACACAATGAAATGCAAATAAGAAAAAGAAAAAGATGTGCGAATAAGAGAAACAAAAAGGAGTGTGAATAAGAAAAACAAGAAGAAGCACGAATATGAAAAACACAAGGAAATGCGAATAAGAGAATTAAATAAAGAAGAGCAAATAAAAGAAACACAATAAAACGCAAATAAGAGAAACAAAAAGAAGTGCGAATAAAAGAAACGCAATGAAATGCAAATAAGAGAAACAAAAAGAAGACCAATAAGAGAAACATAAAGAGGCGTAAATAAGAAAAAAAAAAAAAGACGCGCGAATAAACGAAACAAAAGGGCTGCGCGAATAAAAGAAACGAGTCCGTTTAAAACGACTGGCAATGTCCGTTCCTTTAACGTCAAGTTTTACTGAGGTTTTTACCGGCACTAATTCCAAAACGATTCCAACTCAAAAAGATTAAAAAGGTTATCGTTGACGGCTTTTGTCCAATTTATAATTTGGATGATTTTCTAGTGATGTTTCTAACAGTCGCTGTTTATTTATGATAGTTTTAATTGGGATAACATTTCCTTATACTTAATATTATTTCAATTTGATCATCTTTACTTTATTGACATCATTAAAGCTGTTTGTGTTTTATTTGATTTTTGAGTGCTGCTACTCCTCTCGGAGAGAGAAGGTTTGATGATGTTTTTAGTGACTGGCCAGTTTTGGAATGGGGAGCCCTCGAGTATTGTTAAAAGATATTGCTGGAGCTTTAGGAGCTTAGGAAACCGTAGGATATGGTGTGTGTCGGAGAATTTCATCCCAAAACATTTGGTGTATTTCAGAGTAGCAAGAAGTAATGTCATGCTTAGGTGTATGCTATTGTGTGTGTATATATCTATATATATATATATATATATATATATGTATATATATGTATGTATATATATATATATATATATTTACATATATATATGTAAATATGTAAATATATATATATATATATATATATGATATTAAAGATACTTTGGACATTAAAATACTCGCAAATCAACCTCCAATTTCAGAGCTTTAAAAGAAAATCCAGTAATCTCTACAACCAAAAACATTCCACGAACACTGCCTGAAAAGTATCTCTAAAACACACGAATATCCAGTCGAGCATTTTACCTCTCTCTGTTACAAGTAAGCTCAAACGATCGAACTTTAGGTCAAAGGCAAGCAAGACAGTGTGTTCAGGTCTCCTTAATTGCCGAGTTTGGAACAAAAAAAGTCTTGGAAGCAAAAGGAGGAAGATTAAAGACCCTGGGATCTTTTGCTTGAGAGAAATCGAGGTGGTCTGATAGCTGTTTACCGACTGAGATCGGGATTACGTTCGGTATTATCCTAAGGATAAAATTACCCTCGAACCAGGAGTGTTATCCTAAGGATAAAATGATCATCGAACTAGAAGGGAGTGTTATCCTGAGGATAAAATTATCCTCGAACCAGAGTGTTATCCTAAGGATAAAATGATCCTTGAACTAGAAGGGAGTGTTATCTTAAGGATAAAATTATCCTTAAACTAGAAGGGAGTGTTATCCTAAGGATAAAGTTATCCTCGAACTAGATGTGAGTGTTATCCTAAGGATAAAATTATCCTCGAACTAGGAGTGTTATCTTAAGGATAAAATTATCCTCGAACCGGGAGTATTATCCTGAAAATAAAATTATCCTCGAACTAGAAGGGAGTGTTATCCTAAGGATAAAATTATCCTCGAACCAGGAGTGTTATCCTAAGGATAAAATGATCATCGAACTAGAAGGGAGTGTTATCCTAAGGATAAAATTATCCTCGAACTAGAAGGGAGTGTTATCCTCAGGATAAAATTATCCTCGAACTAGAAGGGTGTGTTATCCTAAGGATAAAATTATCCTCGAACTAGAAGGGAGTGTTATCCTAAGGATAAAATTATCCTTGAGCTAGAAGGGAGTGTTATCCTAAGGATAAAATTATCCTCGAACTAGAAGGGAGTGTTATCCTAAGGATAAATTTATCCTCGAACTAGAAGGGAGTGTTATCCTAAGGATAAAATGATCATCGAACTAGAAGGGAGTGTTATCCTGAGGATAAAATTATCCTCGAACTAGAAGGGAGTATTGTCCTAAGGATAAAATTATCCTCGAACTCGAAGGGAGTATTGTCCTAAGGATAAAATTATCCTCGAACTAGACGGGAGTGTTATCCTAGGGATAGAATTATCCTCGATCTAGAAGGGAGTGTTATCCTAAGGATAAAATTATCTTCGAACTAGAAGGGAGTGTTATCCTAAGGATAAGATTATCCTCGAACTAGAAGGGAGTGTTATCCTGAGGATAAAATTATCCTCGAACCAGAAGGGAGTGTTATCCTAAGGATAAACTTATCCTCGAACTAAAAGTAGTGTTATCCTGAGGATAAAATTATCCTCGAACCAGAAGCGAGTGTTATCCTAAGGATAAAATTATCCTCGAACCAGAAGGGAGTGTTATCCTGAGGATAAAATTATCCTCGAACTAGGAGGGAGTATTATCCTAAGGATAAAATTATCCTCGAACTAGAAGGGAGAGTTATCCTAAGGATAAAATTATCCTCGGTCTCGAAGGAGTGTTATCCCTAAGGATAATATCATCCTCGAACTGGAAGGGAGTGTTATCCTAAGGATAAAATTATCCTCGAACTGGAAGGGAGTGTTATCTTAAGGATAAAATTATCCTCGAACTGGAAGGAAGTGTTATCCTAAGGATAAAATGATCCTCGTACTAGAAGGGAGTGTTATCCTAAGGATAGAAATATCCTCGAACTAGAAGGGAGTGTTATACTAAGGATAAAATTATTCTCGAACTAGAAGGGAGTGTTATCCTAAGGATAAAATTATCCTCGAACTAGAAGGGAATATTATCCTGAGGATAAAATTATCCTCGAACTAGAAGGGAGTGTTATCCTAAGGATAAAATTATCCTCGACCTAGAAGGGAGTGTTGTCCTAAGGATAAAATTATCCTCGAACCAGAAGAGAGTGTTATCCTAAGGATAAAATTGTCCTCGAACTAGAAGGGAGTGTTATCCTAAGGATGAAATTATCCTCGAACTAGAAGGGTGTGTTATCCTAAGGATAAAATTATCCTCGAACTAGAAGGGAGTATTATCCTAAGGATAAAATTATCCTCGAACCAGAAGGGTAGTGTTATCCTAAAAATAAAATTATCCTCGAACTAGAAGCGAGTGTTATCCTAAGGATAAAATTATTCTCGAACTTGAAGGGAGTGTTATCCTAAGGATAAATTTATTCTCGAACTTGAAGGGAGTGTTATCCTAAGGATAAAATTATCCTCGAACTAGAAGGGAGTATTATCCTAAGGGTGAAATTATCCTCTAACTAGAAGGGAGTGTTATCCTAAGGATAAAATTATTCTCGAACTTGAAGGGAGTGTTATCCTAAGGATGAAATTATCCTCGAACTAGAAGGGAGTGTTATCCTAAGGATGAAATTATCCTCGAACTAGAAGGGAGTGTTATCCTGAGAATAAAATGATCCTCGAACCAGGAGGGAGTGTTATCCTAAGGATAAAATGATCCTCGAACCAGGAGGGAGTGTTATCCTAAGGATAAAATGATCCTCGAACCAGGAGGGAGTGTTATCCTAAGGATAAAATGATCCTCGAACTAGGAGGGAGTGTTATCCTAAGGATAAAATTATCCTCGAACTAGGAGGGAGTGTTATCCTAAGGATAAAATTATCCTCGAACCAGAAGGAAGTGTTGTCCTAAAAATAAAATTATCCTTGAATAAGAAGGGCACTCTATAGAGCGCAGACCTCCACCGCGGCAGCTTATATCTCGAAATTTTGCTTGACCTGGACCTTGACCTTTGACCTGAATATGTATTAATTGGCTTAGATTTTCATACACACAAATATGAACCAAGTTTGAAGTCTCATTGACAACGAATCTAATATGACTGATTACGTATATTGTACATTTTGCTTGACCTTGACCTTTGACCTTAATATATATTAATTGGTATAGATTTCCATACACACAAATATGAACCAAGTTTGAAGTCTCTCTGACAGCGAATCTAAACATGATTGATTACGTGTATTGGACATTTTGCTTGACCGTGACCACCTTTGACCTTGACCTACCAAAATTTACTCATTTTCATCTTTCATCATATCAGTTAATTCCTGAAAGTTTTATTACTCTACGATGGTCAGGAAGCTGTTCACCTACAAACATATATACAAACACACACAAACAGGGTTGAAAATATGAGTAAAAAATAATTTTGAAATATTAATTATATTGATTTTCCATCTCTTGTATATTTGTATATAAAGATGAAGGTCATGAATTCTTCAATACGATTTTAATATTAGCAAAGTTGTAAGGAAATAAAATAAGTATTTAACTCACTTCTAATATCAAGGAACGTAGTTGGTGGGGGGGTGGGGTGAAAGTCAGCTGATTTCAAAGTGCCAATCAATCTGGAGATGATGACATGAAAGTAACTCCATCTCTTGCTGGAAAGATTTGCAACATCTTTTTAATAGTTAATTGAGGCAAAGGGATTCGTTTGAATAAGCTGTGATGTTCATGATAGGGATTTAGTTCTCTCTCTCTCTCTCTCTCTCTCTCTCTCTCTCTCTCTCTCTCTCATAATTTTTGTACTTTTTATGTTACCAGTTGATTTAAATAACAACAAATGCAAATTGATTAGAGTTG
>NC_090754.1:57764077-57781577 GCF_036898095.1 Palaemon carinicauda
TATATCTACATATATGTCCTCTTATCCTGTAAGTCATATACAAAAGGTGAAATTATCAAAATTGAATATACCCACATTGAATTCCAATTTTGTTACTGAACACCATCTCATCTCCTGCACTGTATTCTGTGTTTCAGGATTTGAAAAGGTTGATTGAAGGAAGGAAATTGAATATACTCACATTGAATTCCAATTGTTACTGAACACCATCTCATCTCCTGCACTGTATTCTGTGTTTCAGGATTTGAAAAGGTTGATTGAAGGGAGGAAAGTAATGGAAAACATAGGCGCTAATAACCACAGCTTCATAAGAAGCAGTCCCGACATCCGCAAGAACATGGACAGCGGTATATCTCAAACGTCAGCGATATCCTCCACTTCCTCCAATGATGCAGACCAACGGACAGTTTCTCGGAGAAGTTCCAAGACATCCTCTCCAGGCTTTGAAAACTGCAATATCTTGGATTCGGTGGCATCCTTCGAGTCCTACAGCCCACCTGCCCCGCAGACAGGCAGTACTGCAGGGGATTCCCAGTCTGTGTTCTCTTTCCCTGACACTCCATCCACTTTTCCTGCCACGGCGTACTTCCATACATCAATAGATCCTCAAGGTTTTACTCAAAGGTCCTTTATAAATGGCAAGACCGATCTACAAGATATGGAGACTCCAGCGGAATCCACTATCAGCGAGGCTCCTAAACCCACACCACCTGACGAAAGAAAGAAATGGCTAATATCGACACTGAGCACAAACCTAAGCATCATCTATATTCTGTTCCTGATCATTGTTGGAATAGTCTGTTACCTCATGGATATGTTCTCTGGCAGGTACTCCAGCATATCAGAAATCTTCAATATTTACCTCATGACTGGCCAGATTACCTTCTTGGCTTACATCCATATCAGCGTGAGAAGTTACGTCAAGAAGATTTCCAACTTGCTGAAGGAAAGCAACAAAGAAAACAAAGATGGAAAAGAGAAGGCGGAGACAGCGGCGTACGATTCCCATTTGGATGTTGATCAGGAGTATGGATTCACTGACAATAGCCATGGAGGTTCTTTATACTTGAAAATTGGAGCAACAGGTGAGGCAGTACCCTAATATTGGTTATAACTTTTCAATTTCACTATCGAACACAGCAAAGTGGAGACTTGTAAGGTCCATTGTTATAAGTTTGAGAATAAATTTACTGAAAACGGCCATGGAGGACTCCTGCACTTGAAAATTTGAGCCATAGGTTAGATAGATTTCTCGTATTCAGATAGTTCTTGTTAGGTTTTAAGCAGAACTTTGAACAACAATGGCCATGACCATATAATTTACAGCATTCAAATTCTAATTCTTACTATTAATATAGATACTCCTTTTTAGTAATGGCCAAACAAAAAGTACCTACTATTAACTGATAATCACTTTCTAACATCAATATTTAAAACCTTATATAATTAGCCAGTTATTAATCTTGAATTAGGTATAACTATTGTAATCTATTTCAATCATAATGGAATGTTGCTGCATATACTGTACCAGTAGATATTGAATATTTCCTTATTACTCAATCAGTGAGTTTATCATTTGTTCTCTTCTCCATATAATGTCAAATTACAGAGTCTAGAGCCTCTTAAATTAATGTATGATTTGATCCTTGGAATTTGGGCCATATTGTCTGGGGTAAGTGGAAAGAGCCTCTCAACACTAAAAGGGGTTTTCGTTATGTGTAGGACATTTGCAAACTAACAAACAAGAGAGCAAGGCCCCAGGTTGTCGTTCAGCACTGAGTTGAACTATGAGAATTTAGGCCATATGGCCTGGCATAAGGGGAAATATCCTTCCAACACTAAAATGGGTTCTCGTTATGTGTAGCACATTTGCAAGCTAACAAACAAGAGAGGAAGGCCCCAGGATGTCGTTCAGAACTGAGGTAAACCTTGAAATAGAAGTTGAAAGAGGTTGAACAGGATAAAATGGGAATATAGGTAGAGTAGAAGGCTAAAGTTTAAATGTAGAAGCAGCTAAGGTGAAAAAAGACACCACTAGGACCTTTTATTGTCGTCGTCGAAGTCGTCGAAGTAGTCGCTGTCGAATGCCTATAGTGCACAGAGGGGAGGCCCACTGATGGTACTACACATTGACAGATATATGGATGGTAGAGTAAAAGGCTAAAGCTTAAATGTAGAAGCAGCTAAGGTGCAAAAAGACACCACTAGGACCTTTTATTGTCGTTGTCGAAGTCGTCGAAGTAGTCGCTGTCGAATGTCTATAGTGCACAGAGGGGAGGCACACTGATGGTACTACATACTAACAGGTATATGGATGTTAAGTATAATCTTTCATTTCTAACTTAACATACAGATTATACATTACTTTCATTACGCCATTTTCTTTCAATTGCAGTATTCTGTATGGGACATTTGATCTTCAGTGGACTAGAGCTTGCATCGAAACTCGTGTTCTACTTTAATCACGATGAGGAATTTCATGGTTGCACATCTTTAGTGGACATAATCATGTCAGTTATGCTGCTCATTTACATTTTCTATCAGCTTTTCTTTGCCTTCAAGTTTTCTAATGTAAGTAATTTTTTGTTCTTTTTGCAAGTTTATGCTTTAATTTTAACAGTATATCAAAGACTAGATGTGGATTTATAAGAATTTATAACCTTTAGCATTGCTCTTTTAAATCACATATTTGGTATAATTTTTCTTTCTGTCTTTTCTTTGCATATCTGGAGGGACCAGAGTTCCGTACCTGGTATAACTAACTATGTAAATTTTCTTGATATATTTCAGTTGATAATCAATAAGAGAATGATCCTCTCTAAGTTTGGAATCATGCACTGCACTGGGTCCAGTATTTGTTACTGGATTTACATGATTGTCCAAGAAACTTTGGCTTCGCTTTTGAAGAAATCGAAATCTGGCGACTACACTACAGAACCAAATACAATCTCGTACGACGATGAAGATAAAAATTCTTATATCCGGACGAATTTAACGTCTACCGGGGGCTCTGGTAAACTGTACATGGGGTGCACGCAGACAACAGAGATCTCGACCATAATCACCGACTCGGCACCATATCTCTATCCCTTCAGCATAGAGTTCAACATCCTGATGGTAGGTTTCTGGATCCTCCTCTGGGAGAACCATGGGAAAATCGAGAAGCATCACCGACTGCCATCCGTCGAGATCATCTATGAGGAAGACAACAGTAGAGATTTGGCATCTAATCTGGTCATCTACGTAGACTGCCATGCCTCCAGCCGCGGCCTGTTCACTGGCCTGCTGATGAGCATCATTGCTGTGATTTCAATCATCCTCTACATCGTCTTCTCTTTATCAGAAAGTACTTTGGAAGAAGCACTCTTAATCAACAGCATCTCTAATATCATCATCACCTCAATCATGATTGTGGCAACTCTTTTCGCCTTCCACTACCTCCGGTTTCTGGACGTCATTCACCATAAGATAAGCGCGGCAGATGACATACTACTATATATCTGTTTGCCCTCAGTTTTCCTTTACGCCTTCTTCATCATGGTGCCTTATGGCATAGACGGGGATTACTTGGCCGTGACTGTCGATGTCCTGAGGATTTTGCAGGCAGTCCTCCAAACGGCGCTGATTGTCGACGGCCTGAGAAGGTGCTCTAACTCAAGCGAGCTGAGGAGGAAGAAACCTGGGCGGGAAGTTATCATATTCTTAGTCGTCATGAATGTTGCAACTTGGCTCCTTATGTCATTCCAGATTATCAGCGTGCAAGGGAATGCTCTTCTTTATAAATTCTATGGGAAGGTGAGTACAAACATATTCTTCGATTTCCCATTTCCATGCAATTCGCTTGATTATTTAGCTCCTCTTAAAGAAGGTATTTAATCGGTGTGCATTTGTGAAAGGTTACCTCATTTGTTAATATTGTTTATGTCAAAGATGGTCATATTACAAGCCCTTTACCTCAAGTCTTGATATTTATGATATTGATTATTCTCCAGCCTTGACATTATTCACAATATCATGGTGACTTCATAAGTTTTTGCAGAAATTAAACTTGTGTTCGCACAATATAGAACTTTTGTTATTCTAATATCATAACATATTACATCATACTGATTATAATATTATACTACAGCTGTTTACGACGTGTACTTCGCCAGTGTGTTTCTGTACATACTAAATATGGAACTAATGTATACATTTTCCTTCCACAGGAAGTCTGGACAGCCGTGTCTCACATGACGTTACCCTTGTCCCTCTTCTATCGATTCCACTCCTCTGTGTGTCTGGCAGACATCTGGAAGGACGCCTACGAAGCGGAAATCCCACACTGAAGACTCGAGAAGAACATTTCCTCGACATTAAACGTTTTCCACACTAAAGACTCGAGACAAACGTTTCTTCCACATTAAATGTTTCTCACAATGATGACTCGCGACAAGCGTTTCTTCCACATTGAATGTTTTTCACACTAAAGACTCAAGAGAAACATTTCCTCGACATTAACTTTTTCCACACTAAACACTCGAGACAAATATTTCTTCGACATCAATTGTGTTCCACACTAAAGACTCGAGACAAACGTTTCTTCCACATTAAATGTTTCCCACACTGATGACTTGAGACAAAGGTTTCTTCCTCATTAAATGTTTCCCACACTGAAGACTCGAGACAAACGTTTCTTCAACATCAAATATTTTTTCACACTAAAGACTCGAGACAAACATTTCTTCGACATTAAATGTTTTTCACACTGAAGACTCGAGACAAACGTTTCTTTGACACTAAACATTTTCCACACTGAAGACTCGAGACAAACATATCTTCGACATTAAACGTTTTCTGCACATGACTCAAGACAAGCGCTTCTTCCACATTAAATGTTTTTCACACTGAAGACTCGAGACAAACGTTTCTTCCACATTAAATGTTTCATTGAAGGTCAATGAACAGGCTCCACGATATGCATTAAGAAGCCAACTGAATGAAATGTATTATTATAGTTTTAAGAGGACAATTTATGCATATGTTGAATTCTACTCGATGTATACGTAAAGATTTTCGTTTTTTTTTTTATAATATATTCAACTTTTCAATAGTATTTAAACGATTATTTTCTTTTCATTTTGCGGGAAAAGTTATGATCTATGATTATTTTTCCTCACAGTGTGCAAATATGTATTTTTGATAAATTTATATGTAACCAACCAGAACAGATTATATACCAAAACATAAGGTTTTATTTTCAAGTGTAATAATTTTTCCCTTGAATAATTAATGTCAAAGTATATTGAAGGCATTTATTGTAGGTAGTAGGAATTAACAAAAAAGTAAGGCAGTTATTGATATAAAGCAAATAAGCATTTTCTCACTTATATGTCAGTCAATCTTGAGTTGATGATATTACTCCGAAATGAATATAATCTTTGATTATCAAAACTGACCTTGAAATAAACTAAGACATCCACCAGCTTATATATAATATACTCCTTACATTTTACGTAATTAGAAATTTCAAATTCATACCATCCATATTTTACAAAGAGCTTAAGTTTTATTTTTCTTTGGCAAAAGTTATCACCAATAAAAGTCTAAGAAGATCATTCGTAAACCTTTGAAGAAAATCCTACAAAGCTTCACATAAAATATCACCTGATAAACAAGTTTGATGGCCGAGCTTAGACTGTCAAGATTGCTAGGGACAAGGGATTATTTTTTCCCTAGCTTATCAATACTTACGCGCACCTTTTAACCTCTCCTCGGGTAAGGGTTTAGGGAGAAAAACAGACCGAGATCTACTTATCACTATCCCTAGCAATTTATCTTAATCAGAGTCTTTATGGAGTTTGTTAGAAAATCCTCCCTTTTGATATTTTTCGAACAAATTTTGAAACTAAACAATCAATATATTGGGGAAAGTTAGGTTTTTTATACATTCTTAATTTGCAATATTCTTCGAATCTCTGCTTAATAAAATGTATATATATTTTCCATTGCTTTTAATTTCACGATTCCCTGCCCCCCCCACCCAAAAAAAATTAGTTTTAAATCTAAAAGACCCAAAAATTAATGAGAGTGATGGATAATTATTATTATTATTATTATTGAATGCTAAGCTACAACCCTAGTTGGAAAAGCAGGATGCTATAAGCCCAGGGGCCCCAACAGGGAAAATAGCCCAGTGAGGAAAGGAAACAAGGAAAAATAAAATATTTTAAGAATAGTAACAACATTAAGATAAATATTTCCTATATAAACTGTAAAATCTTTAACAAAACAAGAGGAAGAGAAACTAGATAGAACAGTGTGCCCGAGTGTACCCTTAAGCAAGAGAACTCTAACCCAAGACAGTTGAAGACTATGGTACAGAAATTGACTAATGAAAAATCCATCTACTTATAACAGAGAATTATACCATCACATTATTATAACAATATTTCGATTCTTAACTCCAAGTGAAAACCAATCATCCACAAATGGCGATTATCTATAAGTTAAAAAGCTAAATCGCATTTCGATTGGATATTTTCAACAGTCGACTCAGCTGTGGAAGGAGTTTCTTAAAAAAAAAAAAAAAAAAAAAAAAAAAAAAAAAAAAAAAAAAAAAAAAAAAAAAAAAAAAAAAAACATGTTTCCCTTTCTGAGTGGGGATACCTAACGTGGAAATCCGCTTTCTGTATTGCCATAATCAGCAAAGCTGTACTAGCCATGGCCAACCATGCAATGTTGGTTTACTATGGGCGATCAGAATAAAATTCTCCTACCATCACCAATCCGCACTGACCAGCGTGGTGATGAAAACTGTCCAAATCCCGGACATGAATAAAGATATGTCTGAGGCCTTTGTCCTGCAGTGTACTAGAAATAGCTGTATTTGTTGTTTGACGTTTTTGTTGTAGTTGTTCTCGTAGATGTATATACATATATCTATACAACTATGCATGAATCTTTTGGTCGGGCGGGGAATCGAGCCCAAGTCCAGGAAACTGATACGACAGTAACATACCATCGATTCCCAGACCGACCAAAAGCTATTATCTTTAAGTTGATTCCCCTTAGCTTTCTGATCAAGAGGTATAAAGAGAATATAGAGAGAATCAGGATATTATGATGAGTATAATATATGGCTTATTTGAATATGAAAAGCATGTCTAAACGTGCAAAGTTTATCATTCATATATATATAAATATATATATATATATATATATATATATATATATATATATATATATATATATATATGTATATATATATATATATATATATATATATATATATATATATATATATATATCACAAGCACACGTGATTTTAATTAATGCAAATATCACCCACGAATGGCATTTAATACCGAATTCTATCTTGGGAATATATATCCACTTAGAATTCATTTTATGGTAACAGCTTCTGGCCGGGTGGGGATTCGAACCACCACCTGTACGGCTGGAAACCATGCTGGCAGGGACCCTACCGACTATGCCATCAAGAGAGACTAAAAAGTTTATGACAAGTCCCCCTTGTGTGCTTGTGATATATGTTCATTAAAATAACCACGTGTTGCAAACTCACGATTCAGCTATCATGGTGGAGATGGGTTTATTTCAAGTCTATGAACAGATTCCTGAATTCGATAGGAATATGTAGGGGGACTTGTCATATATATATATATATATATATATATATATATATATATATATATATATATATATATATATACATATATATATATATATATATATATATATATATATATATATATATATATATATATACATAAATATACATATACTGTATATATATATATATATATATATATATATATATATATATATATATATATATATATATATATATATATATATAAATATATATATATATATATATATACATAAATATACATATACTGTATATATATATATATATATATATATATATATATATATATATATAATATATATATATATAATTCCCAAAATAAAGCCAGTAGAAAACACCAAACCAAAAATAAAATTCATATGATAAACAGTGCCCCAAAAAAAGTTTGTAGGAAAAACCAAAAGCAAATATAAAAAAAAAAATAAAAAATTCTTGAACTAGAATATCTTCACCTAATAAAACCAGTGAAAAATGATGAGTCCTAAAAAAAAAAAAAAAAAAAAAAAATCTTTTTGAAAAGGGACTAGCCATTTTCGACAATTCTCCTCCGTCGTTAAAAGAAGATATATTGAGCCAGAAATATATATTGCAATGGAGGCTTCTTAGCGGTGAGAAATCGTCAGTAATGATTACTCTAAATTCTTATGTTTACTATCGATAGTCAGATCTTATTTCTAAAATTAGGATTTTTTTTTCTTTTTTTTTTTAAAAGTTAAATATGTCTGATTTTAATTCCAGTTTCATCAAAATAGAGGCTCACCAGAACGTCAGACTGCCAAGCCTAATATACAAAAAAATATCACTAAGAAAATTTATCATAATTCCTTATTGGGAAAAAATAAAATAATTTATTATCAAGAAAATATATCAAAATATATTTTTTGGAAAATATGAATAAATTATTGTTGGAAAATCATATAATGATTGGGGAAATATATTTTAATCTATGGGGATATATATCATAATTTATTGTCAGAAAAATATATAATAATTTATTGTTGGGAAAATAGAACAAAATTTATTTTTGGAAATTTCATTTAAAAAATAACAGAATTTGGGAAAATATATTTTATTTTTGGAAAAATATATGAATTATTGTTAGTAAAATATATCATAATTTATTGTTGGAGAAATATATATCAAAATCTATTTTTGGAAATTTCATTAAAAAAAAAAAAACAGAATTGGGAAAATATATTTTATTTTTGGGAAAATATGAATTATTATTAGCAAAATATATCATAATTTATTGTTGGAGAAATATATAAAAATTTATTTTTTGAAAATCTCACTCATGAAACAGAAAGTAACTCAGTCACTTTACCTCCATTCGAAAACGGAGTTTGACCCAAATGGCGACATTTGTTTTAATGAGGAAAAACAGCTCCAGCGAATAATTAAGAGAAACTGTTACCCACAAACGAAGACAAAGTGCAACTCGGAGCCTTTTGCAAAGTGAATTCTACTGCCTGGTAACCCACATCCACTCCCACACCTCCCCACAACGCCCCACAATCCATCAAGTCACCCACATCAGCCCACACTAGCCCACACTAGCCCACACCAGCTCATAAACCTTACGGTCCTGTAAAGAAAGCATAACTAATGTGTTTAAACTAGTGTATGCAAGCCGTCATAATGATGGGTTGATGTTTAGATAGATGTGCATACGTACACACAAATGCACACACTTTAACCAGGGTATGACTATTCCCTCTCCCCACCTACCTGAAGGATGAGGAGGGCTTAGTGTGATAAAAAAGATATATATATATATATATATATATATATATATATATATATATATATACATGTCTATTACATATATGTAAATATATATGTGTATATATATGCGTATATATTTATATATATATATATATATATATATGTATGTATATATATATATATATATGTATGTATATATATGTATATATATATATATATATATATAAATATATATACATATATATAATGTATATACATATATATATATATATATATATATATATATATATATATATATATATATATATATATATGTATATATATAAATATATATGTATATATATATATATATATATATATATATATATATATATATACATATATAGAAAGGCACTTGCTCCTTTTATATCAGCCCTAGTGAATGAATACGAAAACAGACTGGTGAAGACTGAGTTATAATTCTAGTCTTACGGGCCGGGGGAGCCATTCAGGGGGATCCAGGAGAAGTCCAAAAAGTGGGTGACGTTAGGAGTCAAAGAGCCACTTCAGTATAGCATACAATGCATTGCATGAAATGTACTTAAGTGTACTGACAGCACATATTTTATAAGATGCATGCAATTCTTAAGAATGCAACGCAATTACATTAAAATGGATTTTTTTTAGATTTTTCTGGTAATAGATAAGACGTAGCCAGGTACCCCCCCCACCCCACCTTAGATCAGAGTATATCACTGACGGGCATACATCCCAATTATCCCTGGAATATCAGACTTTATAAGGCTGATTGCTGCATCGTCAATTTCAGTTTTAGTGAATCGAAGCAAGATAATCACACTAACTAGTATGTAATAGAATTCAAATGAAATAAAAAAATAATGAAAAAGAAGCCACTTAGTAAGAAGTAAAATATGGCGTGTAAAAGAACTTTCAAAAATACCTTAATTTTACTCGGAAATTCTCCGTAAAAAGCCGTATTTCAGTAAAATACAGGTGACCGTAATTTTTACCCTACTTTATTTTTATCTTTTACGGTTATTGGGCGTAATATCACTCCTTAACTTAAATTATTTCTTTTTAAACGGTAAATACCTGGCAACATTTATTCCAGAATTTATTACCGCTTTTTAAGGCAAAATTCTAACATTCGCATATACATAAAACGATGTACTTTTGAAGAAACCTTTCTTATTATTCTCATTATTACAAGACGAGTAGCAACCCTGGTTGGGAAAGCGGATTGATTTAAAGCTTATAGGGAATGAAGTTCAGTAAATAATTATAAATAGAGAAGTAAAGAGTGAACTAAAAATGAGTATTAACTAAAAATAAAGCACATTATCATAAATGTATTAAACAGATCAATTACTAAACTTTCTCATCCCAACAAAATTCTTGCATTTTGGAATATAATAATAATAATAATAATAATAATAATAATAATAATAATAATAATAATAATAACAATAATAATAATAATAATAATAATAATAATAATAATAATAACAGCACCAAATTAATAATAATAATAATAATAATATTATTATTAATAATAATAATAATAATAATAATAATACATCACGAGGAAAAATTTCTTGATAGTTTAATTCACCATAGGTTGACATCAATAAATTTCAGCTCTCTCAACCCAACCAACAAAAGGACAAATAATTCAAACTGATAAAAACAGCTCATATAATAACCATAAATTTAACAATAAAAAAATCATAATACACTTAATCATAAGACTTATGAGAACCGCCATTTAGATATATGACTTTTTCCAAAAGATTAATAAAGAAACACCACTTTTTTATGGAGGTTCAAAAGATTAATAAAGAAGCAATACTTTTTTTATGGAGGCCATAGAAGTCCTCTGGCAAATATCCCCGCCTCACTAACCCGAGATTATGTGGCGTTTCTCAGCCTTCTTGATATACTGAGGGATATAGATACCACGTCTCCCCTGTCAGGACAGAGACAGATTTATGTCCGCAGCGAAGGATAATTTCGAGGATAATTGCCTCCGGAAGGTGGTCGTAAATAAGGGGTTTCTCGCGAGCCTCTGAAAAGGTGACAAATATCAAAATTCTTTATACGAGTGGAACCATTTTTCTGGAGCCACTTGGAGCCGAGGCCGTTTAAAGGATCTGTTATGATTGAGGAGTTTCTTGTATTTGTGTTTTTTAATGATTATTAGGAACATTGCTGTACAGCCTCTTAATTTCTCTTGATAATCTTCGAAGAATTAATATTACTCATATTTACCCGAGTGAAACCCCTGTTTCTGGAGCAATTTGGAGCCAAGGCCGTTTAAAGGATCTTTTACGATTGAAGACTTTATGGTGTTGGTTAATGATTACTAGGAACATTGCTGTACAGCCTCTTATTTTCTCTTGATAATCCTCGAAGAATTAATATTACTCATATTTACCGGAGTGCAACCCCTGTTTTTGGAGCAAATTGGAGCTGAGGCCATTTAAAAGATCTTTTAGGATTGAAGACTTTATGGCGTTTGTTAATGATTACTGGGAACATTGCTGTACATCTTAATTTCTCTTAATAATCTTCGAAAAATTAATAATACTCCTAATATAGTCTTGACACCTCGTAAAGGATGCTCTTCTTATAAAAGTGATGGTTACATGGTCGATTGTACTTATCTCTTGTTTCGTTCCACCGAAAGATTTCGCGTTGGATAAGATCCTTAAACGTCATAGATAAAAGAGACGTATAACCTCTCCGCTGCTTACACAAGGACACTTCACACTTCAGAGAGAGAGAGAGAGAGAGAGAGAGAGAGAGAGAGAGAGAGAGAGAGAGAGAGTTAAAAAGTGAAACAAAGACGTGCGTGATATGGACGGTAGTTAGAGGGGTAATTGTATAGTGGCTACAGTGGTAATTTAAGTGCGTATATATGTATGGTATAATCGTAATTGAGTAAATTGGTTCATTATACATGTATGTGGTGATTAGCTCCTCATTTGAATTTCATGATTTTTTGAAAAAGGGCCAACAAATTATTATAGGGTGTACTAACACACACACACACAAACAAACCCCCCCCCCCACACACACACACACACACATATATATATATATATATATATATATATCAGCTGAAAAGCAGTTAGAAATTAGTTTTTAACTTCTTTTAGATTGTCCGCTAGCATGATTAATATTTCCTTTGCCTTTCATTTGGATAAACTGAGGGTTCAATCTCGATGTGAGGAAGAAATTTATTTTTATTGAATATGATATTGTGTTGATTTTAATCACACACACATACACATATTGATAATGCAATCCTGATCACTAAGACATTAAAACTCTTCAGAAAAAAAGTCATAATGTGTGGATTCGAAACCCGGAGTTTTTATATTTTGCTATTGTTAAATGACGTTCATGATTCTTCGTATTCAATTATTTCAAATATTGGTTGAATAAAATCTTCGACAAGTTTTTCACTTTTATGTAAACAAAATATCTTATTTCATGGAACTAAAATCACTGGCTATTGTAAGGTGTTATTTGATACCTTATTTAATCTTACAATATAATGATTTCCACATATCTATGTCATCTCAATAAAAGTACTGATATATTTCAACAACAGAGAAGTTTGAAGTCTGGTAAAATAGTCAAACGAGCTCCCAAAACACCAGAAATACAGAAACGAACAACATAGCACCTAAACAGATACCAGATAAGCAACATATTGAAATGTAAAAAGTGATAAGATTGTCAAACGATCTCCTAAAGCATTGGAAAAAATATAAACGAACTAAATAGTAACATACTGGAAGACCAAAGTCTGATAAGATAGTCAAACGAGCTCCCAAAACATCAGATAAAATTTAAACGAACAACACAGGACCTAAAATGATTCCATATTATGTGTAACATGAAAGAGGCTTAATGGCTGATATATAAGATAATAAGTAACATAAGAGAAGTCTAAAACGTGATAAGATAGTCAAACGAGCTCCCAAAACATCGAAAATATATAAACGAATAACGAGGACCTGAAGATATCCCAGATAATAAATAACATAAGAGAAGTCTAAAACGTGATAAGATAGTCAAACGAGCTCCCAAAACATCGAAAATATATAAACGAATAACGAGGACCTGAAGATATCCCAGATAATAAATAACATAAGAGAAGTCTAAAACGTGATAAGATAGTCAAACGAGCTCCCAAAACATCGAAAATATATAAACGAATAACGAGGACCTGAAGATATCCCAGATAATAAATAACATAAAAGAAGTCTAAAACCTGATAAGATAGTCAAACGAGCTCCCAAAACATCGAAAATATATAAACGAATAACGAGGACCTGAAGATATCCCAGATAATAAATAACATAAGAGAAGTCTAAAACGTGATAAGATAGTCAAACGAGCTCCCAAAACATCGAAAATATATAAACGAATAACGAGGACCTGAAGATATCCCAGATAATAAATAACATAAGAGAAGTCTAAAACCTGATAATATAGTCAAACGAGCTCCCAAAACATCGAAAATATATAAACGAATAACGAGGACCTGAAGATATCCCAGATAATAAATAACATAAGAGAAGTCTAAAACCTGATAAGATAGTCAAACGAGCTCCCAAAACATCGAAAATATATAAACGAATAACGAGGACCTGAAGATATCCCAGATAATAAATAACATAAGAGAAGTCTAAAACGTGATAAGATAGTCAAACGAGCTCCCAAAACATCGAAAATATATAAACGAATAACGAGGACCTGAAGATATCCCAGATAATAAATAACATAAGAGAAGTCTAAAACCTGATAAGATAGTCAAACGAGCTCCCAAAACATCGAAAATATATAAACGAATAACGAGGACCTGAAGATATCCCAGATAATAAATAACATAAGAGAAGTCTAAAACCTGATAAGATAGTCAAACGAGCTCCCAAAACATCGAAAATATATAAACGAATAACGAGGACCTGAAGATATCCCAGATAATAAATAACATAAGAGAAGTCTAAAACGTGATAAGATAGTCAAACGAGCTCCCAAAACATCGAAAATATATAAACGAATAACGAGGACCTGAAGATATCCCAGATAATAAATAACATAAAAGAAGTCTAAAACCTGATAAGATAGTCAAACGAGCTCCCAAAACATCGAAAATATATAAACGAATAACGAGGACCTGAAGATATCCCAGATAATAAATAACATAAGAGAAGTCTAAAACGTGATAAGATAGTCAAACGAGCTCCCAAAACATCGAAAATATATAAACGAATAACGAGGACCTGAAGATATCCCAGATAATAAATAACATAAGAGAAGTCTAAAACGTGATAAGATAGTCAAACGAGCTCCCAAAACATCGAAAATATATAAACGAATAACGAGGACCTGAAGATATCCCAGATAATAAATAACATAAGAGAAGTCTAAAACGTGATAAGATAGTCAAACGAGCTCCCAAAACATCGAAAATATATAAACGAATAACGAGGACCTGAAGATATCCCAGATAATAAATAACATAAAAGAAGTCTAAAACCTGATAAGATAGTCAAACGAGCTCCCAAAACATCGAAAATATATAAACGAATAACGAGGACCTGAAGATATCCCAGATAATAAATAACATAAGAGAAGTCTAAAACCTGATAAGATAGTCAAACGAGCTCCCAAAACATCGAAAATATATAAACGAATAACGAGGACCTGAAGATATCCCAGATAATAAATAACATAAGAGAAGTCTAAAACCTGATAAGATAGTCAAACGAGCTCCCAAAACATCGAAAATATATAAACGAATAACGAGGACCTGAAGATATCCCAGATAATAAATAACATAAGAGAAGTCTAAAACCTGATAAGATAGTCAAACGAGCTCCCAAAACATCGAAAATATATAAACGAATAACGAGGACCTGAAGATATCCCAGATAATAAATAACATAAGAGAAGTCTAAAACGTGATAAGATAGTCAAACGAGCTCCCAAAACATCGAAAATATATAAACGAATAACGAGGACCTGAAGATATCCCAGATAATAAATAACATAAGAGAAGTCTAAAACCTGATAAGATAGTCAAACGAGCTCCCAAAACATCGAAAATATATAAACGAATAACGAGGACCTGAAGATATCCCAGATAATAAATAACATAAGAGAAGTCTAAAACGTGATAAGATAGTCAAACGAGCTCCCAAAACATCGAAAATATATAAACGAATAACGAGGACCTGAAGATATCCCAGATAATAAATAACATAAGAGAAGTCTAAAACGTGATAAGATAGTCAAACGAGCTCCCAAAACATCGAAAATATATAAACGAATAACGAGGACCTGAAGATATCCCAGATAATAAATAACATAAGAGAAGTCTAAAACCTGATAAGATAGTCAAACGAGCTCCCAAAACATCGAAAATATATAAACGAATAACGAGGACCTGAAGATATCCCAGATAATAAATAACATAAGAGAAGTCTAAAACCTGATAAGATAGTCAAACGAGCTCCCAAAACATCGAAAATATATAAACGAATAACGAGGACCTGAAGATATCCCAGATAATAAATAACATAAGAGAAGTCTAAAACCTGATAAGATAGTCAAACGAGCTCCCAAAACATCGAAAATATATAAACGAATAACGAGGACCTGAAGATATCCCAGATAATAAATAACATAAGAGAAGTCTAAAACCTGATAAGATAGTCAAACGAGCTCCCAAAACATCGAAAATATATAAACGAATAACGAGGACCTGAAGATATCCCAGATAATAAATAACATAAGAGAAGTCTAAAACGTGATAAGATAGTCAAACGAGCTCCCAAAAACATCGGAAATATATAAACGAAGAACAGAGGACCTGAATATATCCCAGATTAAAAGTAACATAAGAGAAGTCTAAAACCGGATAAGATAGTCAAACGAGCTCCCAAAAACATCGAACATATATAAACGAACAAACACAGGACCTAATATGATTCCATATTATATGTAACATGAAAGAAGCCTAATGCCTGATATCCCAGATAATATAGTAACATAAGAGAAGTCTAAATCCCGTTAAGATAGTCAAACGAGCTTCCAAAACATCGGAAATATATAAAAGAAAGACAGAGGATCTGAAGATATCCCAGATAATAAGTAACATAAGAGAAGTCTAAAACCTGATAAGATAGTCAAACAAGCTTCCAAACATCGAAAATATATAAACGAACAACAGAGGACCTGAAGATATCCCAGATAATAAGTAACATAAGGGAAGTCTAAAACCTGATAAGATAGTCAAACAAGCTCCTAAAACATTGATAATATATAAACGAACAACAGAAGACCTAAAGATATCCCAGATAATAAATAACATAAGAGAAGTCTAAAACCTGACAAGATAGCCAAACGAGCTCCCAAAATATTGAAAATATATAAAAGAACAACAGAGGACCTGAAGATATCCCAGATAATAAGTAACATAAGAGAAGTCTAAAACCTGGTAAGATAGTCAAACGAGCTCCCAAAACATCGAAAATATATAAACAAATAACAGAGGACCTGAAGATATCCCAGATAATAAGTAACATAAGAGAAGTCTAAAACCTGATAAGATAGTCAAACGAGCTCCCAAAAATATCGAAAATATATAAACGAACAAACAGAGTGCCTGAAGATATCCCAGCTAATAAATAACATAAGAGAAGTCTAAAACCTGATAACATAGTCAAACGAGCTCCCAAAACATCGAAAATATATAAACGAACAACAGAGGACCTGAAGATATCCCAGATAATAAGTAACATAAGATATGTCTAAAACCTGATAAGATAGTCAAACGAGCTCCCAAAAACATCGAAAATATATAAACGAACAACAGAGGACTTGAAGATATCCCAGATAATAAATAACATAAAAGAAGTCTAAAACCTGATAAGATAGTCAAACGAGCTCCCAAAAACATCGGAAAAAATATAAACGAACAAACACAGGCCCTAAAGATATCCCCGATCATAAGTAACAACTTCCAAACACCTTTAAAAAGAAGAATCCAATTCCCCAGCACCAATCTTTACCGCCATCTCCGGTTCCTGATACCCATTATGGAGA
>NC_090754.1:57789077-57796577 GCF_036898095.1 Palaemon carinicauda
TCAGCGATCAGGAAACTTTTCCGAGCTAAAAGGGCACCGCTGCGAGTAGGTGCAAATCTTGCTCGCTAAAAGATATGGACTATAGTGAAGCCCAGTTAAATGTTTGGTGAACTAATCTCTCTTGGGGAGTGTGAAGAACATGCCCAAACTATCTCCATCTACCCCTCACCATGATCTCATCCACATATGGCACCTAAATAATCTCTCTGATGAAAAAAACCTAATTTTTACTAGTAAGTTTCTTTTAAAGGTTTAAAGGCCACTCATGGATGATAGAGACAAGGGACAGTGACAATGGCCTAGTAGTACAATGCTCCAAAGACCGACAATACTACAAATGACCAGCATCCAATGGCTGTTGATGACTTAGTAGGTAGAACTATAGACTCCCCTACACCTGCTATTGTTAGCTCACAAGGATGGTGAGGTTGCAGACACTACAAGAAACTACAGCTTAATTTGAACCCCAATCTGGCAATCACCTGGCACGCACGTTACCAATAGGCCACCAAATAGTAGAGTACTGGGATTACACAAGCAAGGTCCGTGGCTGTAACCTTTTCGTCATATGCCACTAGAATCATGTACGAATGTGAACAAGTATCATCTGGCATTAAGACAGAGGCGTGGGGCTAAAGGCTTTATTTCTTTGAGTGTAATTGCAAACAAAAGATTGGAAAAGGGGTACAATTTATACACTGCAGGTGTAGGGATAGGAACTGCACTCTAAAAGACTTACTGACTATCCAGAAATCCTTTCTGCATGAGTCATGGATGTGATCTTTATCAAGAACAGACGCCTTTTCAATTTCTATCACGATAGGTTGAACCAATTTATCAAATTATTTAAAAACACGATTTTCTAACGTATCTGGCATTAAAAACTAAGTATTTATGCTTAAGGAATGTAAAACTTACTGAAAACTGGATTTTTATCATTAGAATATTTAAAACCAAATGGTAAAGTAAGCTTTTATGCTTAAAATATTTATGACCAAATAAAAAAAGCTAATTTTTTGGCTTAGGAAATTTAAAACGTAAAGAAAAGTGAGTTTTTTATCATTAGAATATTTAAAAGCAAAAGGAAATCTAAGATTTCATGCTGAATATATTTAAGACCCAATAGAAAAGTTAATTTTTATGCTTAGGGAATTTAAAACGTAATGAAAAGTTAGTTTTTATCATTAGAATATTTAAAACCAAAAGTCCCCATACCTAAAAAACTCAAAAGATAAAAGAAAAACATTAAGAAAAAGCAAACAAAAAATCCTTATAACCAATCAGACAAAGAACGAGAAACAATGAAAAATTAATTACTCTGGAAACTTGAAAAAGAAGCCCATTTTTCCAGCAGGATTTTCCTTTCTTTTTTCATTGAAATCTCCAGAAGAGAAAACAGAAGTTTGCAATGACTTTCCGGACTTTAAAGTCGTCCGGGCGAATTGAATCTGAAACTGTTGCAATAACTGGCCTTAATGGGTATGGAAAGAATAACAGCTTTCTTCCAAGAATTCTAGTCCTTTGGATATTAGGATTCGATTTTTTTATACTTTGACTAAATATTGATTTTTTTTCCTTTTATATAAGTGAATTTAATTTTCAGATATTTCATTTACATTTCAAAAATATATCATCTTTTTTTCTGAGAATTCGTTGTTTTGGTTATGATATTTTATAAACTGAATGCTGATAATTTCCTTTTTTTGATATTCTAGATAATTGAAATTAATTTTCGAATATTTTATATGTATTTCAAAATTAGATTTTATTTTCCTAAGAATTGAAACCTTTTGGCTATTATCATTTTTCTTCTTACTTTAACGAAATATTGATCATTTCTTTAATTTTCGAGTAAATGATGATGAAGATGATGATATGCCAGTCCTCGCCTACAAACTTTCTTAGTTTATCAATCCATCGTCTTCTCTACCTTCCACTGCTTCTTTTACAGTCTCTAATCTATTGTTTGTCATTTTCATTATATGTCCTGCCAACGCCCATTTCTTTTTCTTATAAGTTGTAAGAATATCCTCTACTTTATTTCGGTCTCGTATCCATGTTGCTCTTTTTCTGTCTCTCGGTGTTATTCCCATCAAATTTCCGTAGTCTTTGATAAAATTCCTATTGAATTCGCAAAATATTATTCAAATGAATGTGATACATCATAAATTGTATAATGTACAACAAAAATTCCTCACATAACATGAAAGTAAAAGTAAAATAGAATTTATAGAGATCAAATTCTCGTTCCCTTTTAAAGATATTTCAATCAAATTCTCACAATATTATTCGATTGTATTAATGGATTTGGTACACCATAAATCGTATGATGCACACAAAAAATCTTTACATAATATATAGGTAAAAATCAAATATAACTTAGGCCGATTGAATCTAGTAATTTTTTTTTCCAAAAGTCTCAAAATACCATACAAATTAATTTGATAAATCATAACTCTGAGTATTCACATAAAAAATAAGTCCTTACATGTGAATGTAGGTACAAGTCTAATAAAATTCAGACAGATGAAATTCTCGTAACCTTTGTAAACATTTCTATCAAATTCCTCTAAAATATTCGAATGAATTAATGAATATGAAACATCATCAATTGTATGATGCGCAAAAAATCCTTACGTAGTACGTGGGTAAAACTGTAGTTCGAATTACCGTAAATTTTGAAAAAGATTCCCATAAAAAAAAAATTGAATGAATTAATGAGTGTGATGCATCATAAATCGTATTCTGCAAAAAAAAAAAAAAAAAAAAAAAAATCTTGACACCATATTGCTAAAAACCATATAAAATTGGTATCGAGTTCAAAATGTAGATTATCTACTTCGTAGCCTTTGATAAATTCTTAAATACCCCAAAACACAATAGTCTTTTGCACTCAAGTGATTCCTCATAGGAGACTCGGCTAAAAGCGATATATATCATCAAACGAGCAAACGCTTCCTGAGTTTATTTCCCTGAACAAACTGAAAACATTCCTGTGGCTTATTTACCTGAACAAACTGCAAATGTTCCAGCTGTTTATTTACCTGAACAAACTGCAAACGTCCTAGTGGTTTATTGCCTGAACAAACTGCAAAACTTCCAGCTGTCTATTTACCTGAACAAACTGCAAACGTTCCAGCTGTTTATTTACCTGAATAAACTGCAAATGCGTCCTGAGTTTATTTTCCTGAACCAACTGCAAACGTTCCAGCTATTTATTTAACTGAACAAACTGCAAAGGTTCCAATGGTTTATTTACCTGATTTAACTGCAAACGTTCCAGCTATTTATTTACCTGATTAAACTGCAATCGTTACAGCCGTTTATTTTCCTGAACAAACTGAAAAACGTTCCAGCTGCTTATTTAACTGAACAAACTGCAAACGTTTCAGCTGCTTATTTAACTGAACAAACTGCAAACGTTCCAGCTGTTATATTTACCAGAACAAACTGCAAACGTTCCAGCTATCTATTTAACTGAACAAGCTGCAAACGTTTCAGCTGCTTATTTAACTGAACAAACTGCAAACGTTCAAGCTGTTTATTTACCAGAACAAACTGCAAACGTTCCAGCTGTTTATTTACCAGAACAAACTGCAAAAGTTCCAGCTGTTTATTTCCATAAACAAACTGCAAAAGTTCCAGGCGTTTATTTTCCCGAACAAACTGCAAAACGTTTCAGCTGCTTATTTTAACTGAACAAACTGCAAACATTCCAGCTGTTTATTTACCTGAACAAACTACAAACGTTCCAGCTATCTATTTAACTGAACAAACTGCAAACGTCCCAGCTGTTTATTTACCAGAACAAACTGCAAACATTCCAGCTGCTTATTTCCATAAACAAACTGCAAACGTTTCAGCCGTTTATTTTCCTGAACAAACTGCAAAACGTTTCAGCTGCTTGTTTAACTGAACAAACTGCAAACGTTCCAGCTATTTATTTACCTGAACAAACTGCAAACGTTCCAACTGTTTATTTACCAGAACAAACTGCAAATGTCCCAGGTGTTTATTTCCATGAACAAACTGCAAACATTCCAGCTGTTTATAACCATAAACAAACTGCATACGTTCCAACCATTTATTTTCATGAACAAACTGTAAACGTTTCAGCTGCTTATTTAACTGAACAAACTGCAAACGTTCCAGCTGTTTATTTACCTGAACAAACTGCAAACGTTCCAACTATTTATTTACCTGAAAAAACTGCAAACATTCCAGCTGTTTATTTCCATGAACAAACTGCAAACGTTCCAGCAGTTAATTTTCCTGAACAAACCACAATCGTTCAAGTTGTTTATTTATTAGAACAAACTGCAAACGTTCCAGCCGTTTATTTTCCTGAACAAACTGCAAAACGTTTCAGCTGCTTATTTAGCTGAACAAACTGCAAATGTTCCAGCTGTTTATTTACCTGAACAAACTGCAAACGTTCCAGCTATCTATATAACTGAACAAACTGCAAACGTTCCAGCTGTTTATTTACTAGAACAAACTGCAAACGTTCCAGCTATTTATTTCAATAACCAAACTGTAAACGTTCTAGGTGTTTATTTACCTGAACAAACTGCAAACGTTCCAGCTATTTATTCAACTGAACAAACTGCAAACGTTCCAGCTATTTATTTAACTGAACAAACTGCAAACGTTCCAGCTGTTTATTTTCCTTATCAAACAGCAAACGTACAAACTATTTATCTAACTGAACAAACTACAAATGTTCCAGCTATTTATTAAACTGAACAAACTGCAAACGTTCCAGCTATTTATTTAACTGAACAAACTGCAAACGTCCCAGCTGAAAATGACCCCGATCCAGACAACGCAGTGAATGTTCCACGCTTTGTCGATAATGGCATTTTGCAGAAACCTTTTAAAAGATTTAGTCATGTAGAATTATTTGTTACTATCAATTTCCCCCTGATATGTCAGAGGCATAATGAACGGGAAATAGATTGGCTGTAATTTCTGCTTCTGTGCTACTTAATCACTATGATTTTATGTATTTTTCCATACGTTTATTTATTTATTTGTTTATTAACACTTCCATCGAAGTTGTGAGGAGGTTGTTTTCCCACACTGTTTGTGTATTTGTTTGTTTGTGAACAACTTCCTGGCCACAATATTACTCATAGAGTAGTGAAATTTTCAGGAATTAATTGTTATATTAAGGTGTGGAAATAATTAAATTCTGAAAGTTCTAGGTCAAAGGGTTTGTTAGTTTGTTTGTGAACAGCTTCATGGCCACATTTTTTTTCATAGAGTAGTGAAACTTTCAGGGATAAACTGTTATCTTAGGACGAGGAAGTGATTCAATTTTGAAAGTCATAGGTCAAAGTTTAAGGTTAAGGTCGAGCAAAAGGTCGACCAAAAAATACGGCTACGGTCTGAATTGATTCTTGGAAAGTCAAGCTGGTTTCGAGAAATAAGATGCCATGGAGGAGGTCTGCACTCTCAGAGTGCTTTTCTAGTTTATGTATTGATGCATTTATTTACACACACACACACACACACACACACACACACACACACATATATATATATATATATATATATATATATATATACATATATATGTATATATACACATATATATATTTATATATTCGGGTATTTGTTTATATATTCATTCATTTATTTATTTATTTACTTTTTTAATCATTTTTATGTAGATCTATTTATTCTTCTGTTTTGTTCTCTCCTTTTTGTAAAAATAACAAAAATATATTTCAACAGCCATATCACATTGCACTAAACAATTTATATTTCATTTTAACATCACGTATAAAAGCTTATAAATTCAACTATATGCCACCAAGCACTTCATATTTCCTTTTTATTTAATATTTGCATTTTGCTTCATGTTCATAGCATGAAACATTCAGCAATCTGGAAAATATTTCCTTGACGTTCCCTTTTTCAAAGTATGTTTGTTGACATCAAGGTTTTAACCATTACTGCCCCCCCCCCCCACCCCCACAACCGGACCACAATTCCCTCGAGATATTTATTCAACTCTTGTGGTGATGTGGTCAGAATTTAAAGTTACGAAGAGGAAAGGCGAGTGTGTTGTAAGTATGTAAAAATAAGAATATATATATATATATATATATATATATATATCCAAAAATATATATCTCTATCTATCTATTTATCTATCTATCTATCTATCTATATGTATATATGTATATGTGTATATATATATATATATATATACATACATATATATATATATATATATACATATTTATATATATATATATATATATATATTTATATGTATATATATATATATATATATACCAGATACGGTGACATCTAAAGAGTTGTATACGAGAAATTACATGATAATAAATATAACAAAATCTGCCTAACTTATCCAGATTTAAACAAATAAATCTCATAGCTACATTTCATATCTCAGTAGAAAGCTAATCACCCTATTGACTGCCAATCCTTTTCAATGTCATTACTTTATAAAATACATAAAATGAGTAAAAAAATATATAGGATTATATATTGTATTCGCATGGCCTAGCGTTGGGACCTGGGAGGCAATCAAATCTAATAGAGCAACTAGGTTTAAAGAGGTTTAAAGTCTTAAAGGTAGCTAATGAATGGCAGAGGCAAGGGACAGTGACAATAGAGATAGGACTATGCTATAGAGACTGATCATATATACATATGATCAGGGCCCAAGCCCTCTTTCCACCCAAGCTAGGACCAGGGAGGGCAAGGCGATAGCTTTTGATGATTTAATAGGTAGACCTATAGGCTCCCCCAATACCCCCATGCTTAGCTCACAAGGATAGTGATGTTGCAGACACTACAAGTAACTATATACCTTGAGCGGGACTCGAACCCCAGTCTGCAGATCACCAAGTAGAAGGCTAGTAAGTTGGTGCAGATATGAACTTATAGGAAAGTACAAAGTCTTAAGTACCGCCTTCAATGGATTGCGTGCGGTACAGTTGGAGAACAGAGTTATTGGCACACATCGCTCAGAATGAGAGCACCGTGTCACACCATTACTTTGCTGTGAATAACCAAACAGATAGCACAGGGAAAGATAGCAGAGATGGTGTATAGAGTTAAATGCAAGAATTTGCCATGAAGTAAAGGTGCAACAAGATGTGCTTCCTCAGAGCGAGGTGTACCAGAAATTCCTGTCTCCAACTGTACATTGAATGCATAAGAATATTGTTAATTCATTCTCATCATTTATCTATTTCGTTATTTCCTTTCCTCACTGGACTATTTTTCCCTGTTGGAGCCCTTGGGCTTATAGCATCTTGCTCTTCCAAGTAAGGTTGTGTCTTGGCTAGTAATAATAATAATAATAATAATAATAATAATAATAATGATGATGATGATGAGGATGATAATGAAAATAATAATAATAATAATAATAATAATAATAATAATAATAATAATAATAATAATAATAATAATAATAATAATAATAATAATAATAATATCAGGGAAAGTGGGAAAACC
>NC_090754.1:57809077-57811577 GCF_036898095.1 Palaemon carinicauda
GATAGTCGATGTCTGTACAGTCAAATCTAAAAGTCTCGCAACACTTATTATCGTAAGGCGATGTCAGTACAATCAAAAACAAAAGACTGTGGACACTTACTTAGAGCCTAACACACTCTCTACACTGGGAAAGTAATCCTAGTGAGTGTTGACGGAATATTAAATTCACCATCTATGACCTCCAGATATATAACTTTATGTATATGTGCTGTATGGCTTAGCGCTGGGATCGGGGAGGCAATTAAGTGCCATTTTATAACAGATTAAAAACTATCATCTTGAACTGCAAAGTCAAAGTTAGAATAGGTTGGACAGCATGATGGAAGGAAGAAATTTGGAAATTATAATGCTAAAAAGTGGGTGCATGTAGGACCCGAAAGGATGCTGTAGAGATCCTTAGATAATGCTTAGAGTTCAGTGCATGAGGTGCACTGACGGCACTACTGAATACTGTGCTATAACTGCAAACACATTAGATTAGGCGAGTTATTTTCTTGTATATGAAGCAAATTTCAATTGTTTAATCGAAGATAGAATCTTGCACATCTAAAAAAGTCAAATTATCTTACCACACTTAGAAAAAGTTGCCTCTTCTTCATGTACAGTTGAAGACAGGAGATCCTGGCACACCTCATTCTGAGGTAGTGCACTCTATCACATCCTTACTGTGCAGCGAGTTAGATATTGTAGGGAGAAATGTCAGAGGTGGTGGGCAAGGCTTAGAACAGGAACTTACTGCACAGTAAGGGTGTGGCTATGTACATTTCTCCAGACTGAGATATGCCAGAAATTCCTGTGTCCAACTGTAGTAAGAAACAAGAACCTTGAACGTTAACGAATATAAAGCTCTCCATGCAGTAAGGGTGTCGCTTGATGTATTTCAGAGCGAGGTGTACCAGAAATTCCTGTGTCCAACTGTGCTTCAAAATAACAAGAACCAAACGCACCCTGAACGTTATCGAATATGAACCTCACCAGGCAGTAAGGGGGTTGCCTGATACACTACGGAGCAAGGTTTAAAGGTTTAAAAGACTGCTCATGAATGGCAGAGGCAAGGGACAGTGACATTACCCTAGCAAGCAGGACAATGTCATAGAGACTGATCATATTATCAATGCCCAAGCCACCTCTTCACCTAAACTAGGACCAAGAATGGCCAGGCAATGGGTGCTTATGACTCAGCAGATTATAAGCTACTCCAACCCTCTCATCCTTAGCTCACAAGGATGGTAAGGCTGCAGCAACCAGTTTGAACGGGACTCGAACCCCAGTCTGGTGATTACTAGTCAGGGACGTTACCACATGCGCCACCATAAGGCCATGCAGCACATAAACATAAATCTATATACCCTGACGTCATAGATACCAGGAAATAACAATAACCAAACGTTCTCTAAACATTAACGAACTAAAACAGTTCATCATTCAACATTAGTTCTGTGAAATGTCGAAAGCAGATACTGTGCGTGTTTCTATCAATCAATGGCCTGAAATTTACATTTCCAGGCTGGAGTGACTTACGTAAGCTGTATTCGATAGTACTTCACTCTCTAATTGGCTGCTTAATCAATTCTATCTATGATGTGAGTAAAGTAGGCGAGAACTCTTCATTAAGCAATTGAAGTGTGATTGCCTACTAGTAATGTGATCATTTATACATACTGTATGTATGTATGTATGTATGTATGTATTGCTTTTCAAATTCACACTTAGAATTACTGGGCACTTTTTTCTTTGTCTTTAGTTGCATATAAGTCCTCTTGTAAAAGTTATACATATATTTGTACTAACATGTATGTATGTACAGTATCTATGGATGTATAACTTTTCAAGTGCACACTTGTATATATGTATATTTTTATACACATTATGTATTTATGTATTACATTTCAAGTGTACACTTGTATGTATGTATGCATGCATGTATATACAGTATGTATGTATGTATTACTTTTCAAGTGAACACTTAGAATTACTGGACACTTTTTTAATTGCCTTTTGTTGCAAATTATATACATTGATGTGTATGGGCACATATAAGTCCTCTTGAAAAAGGTATACATATTTTTGTACAAACATGTATAGAATTATTATTTTTCAAGTATACACTTACAATTACTGGATACTTTTCTTTGTCTTTAGTTGTGAAGTATAAACCAGGATGGGTATGGACACATATCTCCGGATAGCTAGGTTGGTAGCGTTGCGGGCTTCTATTTCAGAGGTCCCAAGTTCACGTCCCCGCTAGGACGTGGATAGTGTGAGACCTTCTACCGGGTGGCATCCCAAGGGTGGCGCCTGGGGGGGACGTTAGAAGGGGCTCGTGATAGTCCCTGCTGGCTTATGGTCGCCCGAGGAGAATGATGTAGATCGTCTTAGGGGAGACCTAAACCCCGCAACTTTAAATTTAACATAATAAATCCTCTTGTAGAAGGTATAAATATAAATATTTTTTGTATGTTTAGCAAAGCAAAAATGACAATGTAAAAGTAAAGTGAAA
>NC_090754.1:57816577-57824077 GCF_036898095.1 Palaemon carinicauda
TGTTCCATCAACTTCCTGTTTCCAAAGAGAGCACAGCTAGTCCAGCTTCTTTAATTATTAAACTCGCAACTTCATCTGTATTTCATCAATGTATGGAAATTAGAATCCACTAGCAATTTCTCTCCCGGCAACCAAATCATTTGAAACCTTCACAAACTCGTTAGCCAATCTGGGCAAAGGTCGAACACATTCCATCAAAAGTGACGCTGGAATTACAGAGCGACCTTTATAGCCTTTAAATGGTCAGTCATAGGGCTACCCTTTCAGTAAGGGTTAATTGTTATTCTTTCAATTACAGTAACGCCCGGCCGTGTTCGAAGCCCCGAGACTTATTCGAACGAAAATCTAATTTGGATAACAACAAAAGGTGCACAGATTGGATTTGTATACAATTGATGGCACCATTTGTAGGTGTCAATTTGAATCTTCTGTTGTTTTCTGTCTTCTGTTGTTTTACGCCTCAGCAAGATTTGTCATTAACGAATATAAATAGTCCTGTTATTATTCACACTCGAATAGTTGGAAAGGGTTTCTCTCTCTCTCTCTCTCTCTCTCTCTCTCTCTCTCTCTCTCTCTCTCTCTCTCTCTCTCTCTCTCTCTCTCTCTCTCTATAAAGGTTATCCTTGAAGGGAGATACATTTTATTATTATCATTATTATTATTATTATTATTATTATTATTATTATTATTATTATTGTTGTTTCTGTTAATAATAATAATAATAATAATAATAATAATAATAATAATAATAATAATAATAATAATAATAATAATAATAATAATAATAATAATAATAATAATAATAATAATAATAATAATATTATTATTATTATTATTATTATTATTATTATTATTATTATTATTATTATTATTATTATTATTATTATTATTATTATTATTATTATTATTATTATAAGTTTGTACCATTATCAGTTCGCTTCATTAGAATTTTGCTCTGGATGTTGATTATGATCCAACGTTGACAGCATCAAATCAAAATTATTAAAGCAATGAATTATGTACACATCAATCATAGAGCTCTCTTGCTTGAAAGTACACTGGGTCACACCTTTTTAAAACCTTATTTCCCTTCCTATTGTTATTTGAAGTTATTATAGTTTATGTATGAAAGATGTATGAAAGATGTATGAAAGATATATTCTAATGTTGTTACTGCTCTTGAAATATTTTATTTCAATTGTTCATTACTTCTCTTGCAGTTTATGCACTTCCTTGTTTTCTCTCTTCACTCAGCTATTTTTCCCTGTTGGAGCCCTTGGGATTATAGCATCATGCTTTTCCAATTAGGGTTGTAGCTTTGCTAATAATAATAATAATAATAATAATAATAATAATAATAATAATAATAATAATAATAATAATAATAATAATAATAATAATAATAATAATAATATTAACAGAAACAACAACAACAGTAATAATAATAATAATAATAATAATAATAATAATAATAATAATAATAATAATAATAATAATAATATTAACAGAAACAACAACAACAGTAATAATAATAATAATAACAATAATAATAATAATAATAATAATAATAATAATAATAATATTAATAATAATGTAAAAAAATTTCACCCTCAAGAGTAACCTTTATAAAGAGAGAGAGAGAGAGAGAGAGAGAGAGAGAGAGAGATACCCTTTCCAACCATTCTAGTGTGAATAATAACAGGACTATTTATATTCGTTAATGACAAATCTTGCTCGGGCGTAAAACAACAGAAGACAGAAAACAACAGAAGATTCAAATTGACACCTACAAATGGTGCCATCAATTGTATACAAATCCAATCTGTGCACCTTTTGTTGTTATCCAAATTAGATTTTCGTTCGAATAAGTCTCGGGGCTTCGAACACGGCCGGGCGTTACTGTAATTGAAAGAATAACAATTAACCCTTACTGAAAGGGTAGCCTTATGACTGACCATTTAAAGGTTATAAAGGTCGCTCTGTAATTCCAGCGTCACTTTTGATGGAATGTGTTCGACCTTTGCCCAGATTGGCTAACGAGTTTGTGAAGGTTTCAAATGATTTGGTTGTTGGGAGAGAAATTGCTAGTGAATTCTAATTTCCATACATTGATGAAATACAGATGAAGTTGCGAGTTTGATAATTAAAGAAGCAGGACTAGCTGTTCTCCCTGTGGAAACAGGAAGTTGATGGAATATTGAAAACATAACCTCCTTCCAACTTTGTTGGCGGAGGTAATTATTAAAAAAAGTCAACGTTGCGATTAAAACAGTCCTGAAAATAATCTTTATTCTTCATTCAGGGCGTTTATTCTACACGGAAAATCTCTGGGAAAACAAAAGTTAATTTTTTTTTTGACAGAAAGAGTACTCTAGAGATGCTTAAAAATTCTTTATATGAATATAATGTTTGTAAGTTATTACAAAATATAATGTCATTAAAATAAATCTTAAAAGGCCTAACCTAACCTAACCTAACCTAACCTAAAATACAATAGTAATGCTTAAAAATTCTTTATACAGATATAATATTTGTAAATTATTAGAAAACATAACGTTGTTATTAGAATATCTTAAAATACTTAACCTGACCTAACCTTAAGTACACTAGTGATGCTTAAAAACTCTGGACAAAAACATAATATTGTAAAATATTAGAAATTATAACGTTGTTATTGAAATAAATCTTAAAAGATAGAACCTAACCTAACCTAAAGTATAGTAGCAGTGCTTAAAAATTCCTTACAAGAAAATAATATTGTAAATTATTAGAAAATATAAAGTTTTTATCAAGATAAAATCATAAGGCCCAACTAACCTTTCCTAACATAACCTAACTTAACGTATCTCAACACAACCTAACCTAACCTAAAAGAAACTAGTGTTACTCGAAATATTATTAAGAACATAATATTTTTAAGTGATATCAAATATAAGTTGTTATTAAAATAGATCACAAAATAATCTTTATCCTTCATTCAATGGGTTTATTAGAGAAAGATAAACCTAAAATACAATATTGATACTTGAAAATTATTTATAAGAGCATAATATTTGTAAAGTATTAGAAAATATAACGTTGTTTTTAAAAAAGATCCTAAAATAATCTTTATCCCTTATTCAAAGGGTTTATTCTGGAAAGAAAAACCTAAAATAGAATAGTGATGCTTAAAAATTCTTTATACAGACATAACATTTCTAGGTTATTAAAAAATAAAACCTTATCATTAAAATAGATCCTAAAATAATCTTTATCCTTCATTCAAGGACTTTATTCTAGAAAGAAGAACCTAAAATACAATAGTGATGCTTAAAAACTCTTTATAAGAACATAATATTTGTAAATTATTAGAAAATATTACGTTGTTATTAAAATAGATTCTAAAATAATCTTTATCTCTCATTCAAGGGGCTTATTCTAGAAAGAAAAACCTAAGATACAATGGTGATGCTTAAGAATTATTTATGAGAACAAAATATTAGTAAATTACTAGAAAATATTGAATTATTTTTAAAACAGATCCTAAAATAATCTTTATCCTTCATTCAAGGGGTTTATTCTAAAATGAAAAAGCCACTAGAAAATAAAATGTATTTCATTTCAGACCATGAGATCATCCTCTCAAAATACAGCAATTTGTGAATTGTTGACCAAAAAAAAAGAAACAATACTTTTTTCTTGTTCACAGGTGAATTGTAACATATGTCCGGTCGAGGTGAACATTTGGTAGGCATCCCTATGCACTATGAATAAACATACACTTTTTTTCATAGTTCAACCTAAAAAAAAATGGTTCCTATTTTTTAACAATTCATATATAACTGTCAACCTGCCATTGTTAATATTCAGTTGTTTGTCTGCCGGTCAGCGAATGAAAATTTATGCAACTAAAAAAACAACTCTTGTTATTTCGATGTGATATGTCACATAACATTTAAAAAAAGAGTAATGCATTTCATCTTGCAACATTTGGTTTATGCATTCTTTTAGTAATGTACTCATAGGCAATTATTTTCGCCCTGTTTTGCTCTGTAAAAAAGGGTATAGGTTTTTGCGACAGTAAGTATATGCATGGATATTTCCCTAAACTATTTTTGGGTGGTGGAGGGAGGTTGAGGGCGTGGGGAACTATTTAGCGTTATAAAACTATCATATGTTATTGAAACTATCATATGTTATCAAAACTCTACGGTCTATACACTCCATCTTATAAGTAATAATAGAAATCTACGGGTAATGCACTCCAATTTTAATACAAACTATTCTAAAACGTGATAACATATTTAATTTAATTTATTTAATCTAATTTATTTAATTTAATTTAATTACTAGCCGGGCTACAACCCTAGTTGTAAAAGCAAACTGCTGTAAGCCAAACAGGGACAAATAGCCCCATGAGGAAAGGAAATCAGGAAATAAATAAACGATATGAGAAATAATGAACAATTAATATTACTTTTACGTAACAAATACCCATTTTGTTTTTTATTAAATATTATGCATTAAATTCTATAAAGGTTTAATAAAAGGAGACCATATTTGTAAATTACTAAATAATAACATTTCCCTCAGCATATTCATTCATATATTTTCATTTCATAAAACATTATTGAAAATAAAGTATAATATGCAACCCCAACCTGATACGTGAGCTTACAAATAATAATATTGTTTTAGATACATTTCTTTATCTATTTTCAAATATGAAAATATTTCATTTATATTATTTTCTCGTAAACATTAACAGAATATAGAGTATTTTACTTAGAGAACTGTACAGTGATTTTACAAATGGTAATAGATTTTCAATACATTTCTTCATTTGTTTTCATGTATGAATATATTTGCTATTTATACATACATACCATTGAGTACTTTACTTAGAGACTAGTTTGATGAATTTATAAATAATAATAAAGTTTTAATATTTTTTTTTTTAATTATTTTCACGTAGGAGAATATTAGTCAGTTTTAATATGATCAGAAAATCATGAAGCCCAAATATAAAATTCAACATAGATTTAGTGGTGGGCCTTTAGGTAAAGTAAAAGGGGAATAATAAATCTTATAATTAATTTTCATGAATGGAAATATCAGCCAGACATTATATGATGATAAGAAAATCCTGACACCCAAGACTATAATTCGACATAGATTTGATGGTGGGACTTTTAGCTAAAGTAAAATGAGAGCAATAAATTTCTTAATTTACTCTCATGTAGGGAAATATCAGCCTGTCATGATATGATCAGAAAATCCTGACACAAAAAAATAAAATTCAGCATATAATTGCTAATTGCTCGTGGGACTTTTAGCTAAAAAAAAAGAAAAAAGAGAGAGAGAGAGAGAGAGAGAGAGAGAGAGAGAGAGAGAGAGAGAGAGAGAGAGAGAGAGAGAGAGAGAGAGAGAGAGAGAGAGAGAGGGAGGGATAAACTTTTAGGTAGAATAATTGCAAATTAATAAATTAACTCATTTATCTTAATGTATGGAGATACCAACCAGTCATATGATAAAAAAATCCTGACACCCAAGAACAAAAATCAACATAGATTTCATGATGGGACTTTTAGCTAAAGCCAAAAAAAGGAAGATAAACAAATACCGAATGAAAATCCAATTGATTTCCACTGGAAACAAAACAGGAGCTTTGAAATATAGCGAACCGATGGATTGATTACGCACTGGAATCAAGGCAGAGCCTAAACCTGATGTAATATAAACAAAAGATTTCCATATAAATAGAGCGTTCCTATTTCCAATTCTGTGTGTCAATATCGATAACGTTATTAGAGAAAAGAGTTGGTATTGGCAAATCAAATTAAAATCTCGCATCGTTTTTTAAAACAGTGGAGGAAATTACCAAGAGAGACGAGGGTTTTTATATTATAAGGTTTCAGTAATATTCAATATTTTCTTATACATATTTGAAAAGATAATCTATATATATATAAATATATACATATATATATATATATATATATATATATATATATATATATATATATATATACATATATATATATATATATATATATATATATATATATATATATATATGTATATATATATATATATATACATATATATATATATATATATATATATATATATATATATATATATATACATATATATATATATATATATATATATATATATATATATATACATATATATATATATATATATATATATATATATATATATATGTATATATATGTATATATATATATATATATATATATATATATATATATATATATATATATATATATATGTATATATATATATATATATATATATATATATATATATATATACATATATATATATATATATATATATATATATATATATATATATATATATATATATATATATATATATATATATATATATACATATATATATATATATATATATATATATATATATATATAGTATATATATATATATATATATATATATATATATATATATATATATATATATATATATATATATATATATATATATATATATATATATTATATATATATATATATATATATATATATATATATATATATATATATATATATATATATGTGTGTGTGTGTGTGTGTGTAATATAGGATGGTCTTCAATTGGCTTGTTTACCGTTTAACCTTTGCTAGTATGACATTCTTTTCTACACAAAATTTTGTACAAGAATTTTACTTCAGTTCTACCCAACAGTATCAACATTTATAGTAGTTAGTAGCTATGGCAAATCATCCAACATAGTGCGAAAAAACAGAGATATATTTTACAATGAATAAAATTCATCCAAATATAAAATAATTCATAATTTTACATAAAGTGTCCAATGAATGATAAACATTAGCTTTTAATCGCGATGGCCCAACATGAAAAAGCCATTCAAAGCAACATAACAAAAGTTAGTCCATTTGAATGCTTGTAAATTCGTGATTTTATTCCAGCTTATATGACTCTGCGTGTCCACGTAACGACTGTAACTATTACATTTATTCCCCTGATTACAGACGAGTCTGTTATATTTAACCTTGGCATGAATTACATCAGACGTTTTTATAGTTTTGCCAAAATCACACCGCGCTCCATAACAGCCAACATTACAACTGTTTTACGATGCTATTAGAGAGTTCTAAACACGTAGGTACATGGCCATATTGAATTGGAATACCACTGGGTGGGAAGCTGCTTATCTATATTATCTATTTTTATCTATATTTCATTGCATATCAATGTATATTTATACATATACAATAATAACAAGTAAGTTCTTTTATGACCACTGTAGTAGGTACATGGCCATATTGAATTGGAATACCACTGGGTGGGAAGCTGCTCATCTATGTTGTCTATTTCTATCTATATCATATTGTATATCAATGTATATTTATATATATATATATATATACAATAATAAGAAATCAGTCGTTTCTAGTCCACTGTAAGACAAAGTCCTTATTCAATTCAGGGGCTTGGCCAGTTTTC
>NC_090754.1:57829077-57830107 GCF_036898095.1 Palaemon carinicauda
AACGGAAACATCCCTCTGTTTCCAGTTTTGGAACATTTAATATGGTTTTTTAATCACATTCACCACTATATTACTATTTTCTAAACACAGAAAAGAGTATATCTCTTAATAGAAACTATGATTCTGTGTATCATAAATGAAAAAAATGGAAAAAAAAAATTAAAATTAATTACTTAATAAGACCCAAAACCAGCGGAAAAATAGGAATGAAAAAAAAACGAGAAAATGCGAGGATATGACTCGCCAGGGAATAGAGCGCCTCGCATGAAAAAGGATGTAAACAACATTTTCATAGCATTTTCTCTTACGAGGAAGTACTCAAGTTGATTTACGTAGAAAGATAAACTTCGCCCGAGGGAAATACGACTTGTAATTTACGCATTTGGTGCTGGTTGGCCAGTAATATTCCACATGTTGTTCGGTTTCTTGGTTCCGTCTGTTTTCGTGATGTTCGGTTTCATAGTTCTGTCTGTTTTCGTGGTTTGATTTCTTAGCTCTGTCGTTTTTTTTGTGATGTTTGGTTTCTTAGTTCCGTATGTTTTCGTGATATCCGGTTTCATAGTTCTGTCTGTTTTCGTGATGTTCGGTTTTTGATCCTTCTGTTTTTCGTGATGTTCGGTTTCTTAGTTCCGTTTGTTTTGGTGATGGTCGGTTTCTTAGTTCCGTCTGTTTTCGTGATGTTCGGTTTCTTAGTTTCGTCTGTTTTCGTGATGTTCAGTTTCTTAGTTTCGTCTGTTTTGTGATGTTCGGTTTCTTATTTACGTCTGTTTTTGTGATGTTCGGTTTCTTAGTTCCGTCTGTTTTCGTGATGTTCGGTTCTTAGTTTCGTCTGTTTTGTGATGTTCAGTTTCTTAGTTTCGTCTGTTTGTGATGTTCGGTTTCTTATTTACGTCTGTTTTCGTGATGTTCGGTTTCTTAGTTCCGTCTGTTTTCGTGATGTTCGGTTTCTTAGATCCGTCTGTTTTCGTGATGTTCTGTTTCTTAGTTCCGTCTGTTTTCATGATGTTCGGTTTCATAGTTCCGTCTGTTT
>NC_090754.1:57830607-57833107 GCF_036898095.1 Palaemon carinicauda
CGTACCCATTCCCTCGGCTACTGGAATACTGCCTCGGTATTTTTTGGCCGAGTTTTGGCGGTGCCATAACTAACAGTGGAGAATGTTATAATGGTGGTGAGAGTTATGATATTAATAATGATTTTAAGGATAACTAGAGCAGACCTCCCCCGCGGCAGCTTATATCTCAACCCTTCGCTCGACGTTCACGTTTGACTTTAACATGTATAAATTGGCGTGGATTTCCATACACTCAAATGTGAACCAAGTTTGAAGTCTGTATGACAATGATGTCCAAATTTATGGCGGATTGCGTGAATTGGATATTTTGCTTAACCTTGACCTTGACCTTATACCTTGACCTTCCCAAAATTTTACAATTTTCAGCTTTTAACATAGCAGTTAATCACTGCAAGTTTCATTACTAAACGATTCAAATTGTGGCCAGGAAGCTGTTCACAAAAACACACAAACAATGGGGTAAGACATTACCTCCTTCCAACTTCGTTGGCGGAGATAATTAGGATGTTGATGATATCAAAACTAATGATAATAACAATGACAATAGTTTTGGATGAAGATTCTATCTATTGGTATGTTACTAGGCCATGATAAAGGAACTTTCGACTGGTATGTTACCAGGCCATGATAATGAAGCTTTCGACTGGTATGTTACCAGGCCATGATAATGAAACTTTCGACTGGTATGTTACCAGGCCACAATAATGGATATTTTGATTGGTATGTTATCAGGCCACAATAAGGGCACTTTCGATCGGTATGTAACCAGGACACAATAACGGATCGTTCAATTGATATGTTACCAGGCCGCGATATTGACAGTTCGATTGGTATATTACCAGGCCACAATAGCGGATCTTTCAATTGGTATGTTACCAGGCCGCGATATTGACAGTTTCGATTGGTATATTACCAGGCCACAATAACGGATCTTTCAATTGATATGTTTACCAAGCTGCGATACTGACAGTTTCGATTGGTATGTTACCAGGCCACAATAACGGCTCTTTCAATTGGTATGTTTCCAGGCCGCGATACTGACAGTTTCGATTGGTATGTTACCAGGCCACAATAACGGATCTTTCAATTGGTATGTTACATGGCCGCGATACTGACAGTTTCGATTGGTATGTTATCAGGCCACAATAACGGATCTTTCAATTGGTATGTTACCAGGCCGTGATACTGACAGTTTTGTTTGTTATGTTACCAGGCCACAATAACGGATCTTTCAATTGGTATGTTACCAGGCCGCGATACTGACAGTATCGATTGGTATGTTACCAGGCCACAATAACGGATCTTTCAATTGGTATGTTACCAGGCCGCGATACTGACAGTTTCGATTGGTATGTTACCAGGCCACAATAACGGATCTTTCAAGTGGTATGTTACCAGGCCGCGATACTGACAGTTTCGATTGGTATGTTACCAGGCCACAATAACGGCTCTTTCAATTGGTATGTTTCCAGGCCACGATACTGGCAGTTTAGATTGGTATGTTACCAGGCTACGATAATGTGCCTTTGGACTGGTATGTTGCCAGCCACGATAATGGAACTTTCGACTGGTATGTTGCCAGGCAACGATAATGGTACGTATGACTGGTGCATTACCAGGCTACGATAATGGAACTTTTGACTGGTAGGGTGCTAGAACATGATAATGGAACCTTAAGCTGCTATGTTACCAGGCCACAATAATGGATTTTTCAATTGGCATGCTGCCAGGCCACGATAATGGAACTTTCAACTAGTATGTTACAAGGCCACAATTATGGAACTTTCGATCGGTATATTACCATGCCATAATAACGGATCTTTCAATTGGTATGTTACCAAGCCAGGATAATGGAACTTTTGACTGGTATGTTACCAGGACACAATATTGGATCATTTGCTTGGTATGTTACCAGGACACAATAATGGCACTTACGGCTTATATGATACCAGGCCACGATAATGGAACCTATTAATATCTGTTGTTTTTTGTATGCCATCTTAAACGCTATTTTCATCAATGTATCTTTGCTTTGTAAACTGTAAATACATAAACAAACCTCACACGAAATTGCAATAGGCCAGTTATTTCTTACATAACACTCTATTCTGATACACCGCTCGAATTGCCAAACACAACTCCACTAGCCGCGCTAAACAAGCAAAATTATCTAAAATTACTGCTATGTCTTTGCTCAGAGAGCATCTAAAATGTTTAAAAGACTTCAATAAGACTAAAATTACATTCAGATCTCATATGCATAAGCAAACTCACACGAAATTACATCCGGCCAGTTTAAATACATAAGCAAACTCACACAAAATTACATCCGGCCAGTTATTTCTTACATAACACTCTATTCTGATACACCGCTCGAATCGCCAAACACAACTCCACTAGCTGCATTCAACAAGCAAAATTATCTAAATTACTGCTATGTCTTTGCTCAGAGAGCATCTAAAATGTTTTAAAAGACTTCAATAAGACTAAAATTACATTC
>NC_090754.1:57838107-57840607 GCF_036898095.1 Palaemon carinicauda
TCTATCTGTCTGTCTCTCTATCTGTTATATGGAAAACTTTTTATTGAATAAATTCTTGTGATATTTAGAAAATTACGCATTTTGGAATCAAGAGAAATAGCTGGTTCTGTTTTGTGCTAGTTTTCATGTGTTTAATTTGTATTAATTTTCTATCTATCCATCTATCTATATATCTATCTATATATCTATCTATCTATCTATCTACCTATCTATCAACAATATGGAAAAACTTGTTATTGAATCAACATTTGAGATATTTATTGAATTGTACATTTTGGGAAAGAAGATAAGTAACTGAATTTGTTTTTTGCTAATTTTTTTGCTTCATATACGTAGTAGTCCTATCTTGTCTATCTATCTATTTTTACCATGTGCCTTTCGGAGAGAGAGAGAGAGAGAGAGAGAGAGAGAGAGAGAGAGAGAGAGAGAGAGTGAGAGAGAGATGAGTTTTACATCACTTGAAAAATATTCACATATAAACAGAGTTATGACTAAATAAGGAAAAATTCAAACCATCTCTTTATCCTATCAACAAATAAGTACAGCTATTCCTCCCCCACTCGATCATAAAGCAACACTCTCTAAGCTGGCAACATCCACTAAAAAACCAGATTACATTGCTAATCTCGAAATATTCTAATTTTTTGAGCCGAAGATTCGCTTAATGGCCGGCATAAATCGCCTTCTTAAATGAGCAGTAAAGCGGAATTAGCAGGCGAATCAGCAGGCGAGTAAGCAGATGTTTTAACCGCTTGAGGTTATAGTTTCCAGCCTTCGCCACAATAGCAGTTTGGAAACAATTTCCCTGGAAGACTTTTAGAAATGGAAAACGCTTCCAACAATGGAGGAAAAGTTTGCTTTCTTCTAAAACGATGCTGAATGTTTTAGGGCAGAAACTTCGACACAGTTTGCCTTGGAATGGCGACTGGGAATTGCATCAGGGTTTGGGAATCTGGAAAATTCTTGATGAGATACTTGGTGCTTTGGAATGGTGACTGAGAATTCCGACTGGAATTAAAAATTTGGAATTACCGATAAGATACTTGGCACTTTGGAATGGCACTGGGAATTGTGACTACGTTTAAGAATCTGGGAATTACTGATAAGATACTAGGCACTTTGGAATGGCTACTAGGAATTGTGACTGGGTTTAGGAATCTAGGAATCCTGATAAGATACTTGTCGCTTTGGAATGGCGACTGGGAATTCCTGACTGGGGTTTAAGAATCCGGGGAATTACTGATAAGATACTTGCTCATTGAAATGACGACTTGGGAATTGTGACAGGGTTTAGAAATCTAGGAGTTCCTGAAGAGATATTTGTTGCTTTTATAATGGTGACTGGGAATTGCATTGGGAACTAAGAATCTGGGAATTCTGGATAAGATACTTATCACTTTTATAATGGTGACTAGGAATTGCAATGGGAATTAAGAATCTGGGAATTCCGGATAAAATACTTGACACATTAGAATGGTGACTGTGAATTGTTTATGGGTTTAGGAATCTGGGAATTCTTGATAAGATACTTGGTGCTTTGAAATGGCGTCTGGGAAATTGTAACTGGAAATTAAGAACCAGTTAATTACTGACTAGATAGTTGACAGTTTTCACATTGTCTCCAAGGATAGTTTTCTCAATCAAGATACAAAACTTGGTAATTTTAAGTTTTGGGAAAATTCATTGAAAGGAAACGGATATAACTCAAATTGTTTTCGGAGACAGCCGGATATCAAAATATATTAAATTCCCTAAATTTTCAAATTTCTCAGAAGATATAAAACCACTTGTCTTTGCAAATAGTGTAAATTGAGAGAGAGAGAGAGAGAGAGAGAGTGAGAGAGAGGAGAGAGAGAGAGAGAGAGGGGGGGGGGTTATCTTATTCTTGTCACGTGAAAAAGGGACATTTCAAATATCTTATATTGAGAGAGAGAGAGAGAGAGAGTGAGAGAGAGAGGAGAGAGATGAGAGGAAGAGAGAGAGAGAGAGGAGAGAGAGAGAGGGAGAGAGAGAGAGAGAGATTACAATATCGATAAATCTATTAACAGGAACTCTCCCTTACTGCCGCTTTTATCTACACCACAAAAAAAAAATAAAAAAAAAATTCATGATGAAATCTCTTACATCAATCAACTTTCCCAATCTACGAAAAAAAAAAATGGCGAATCCCCTGGTAATAAAGTCTTAAGACAAGACTAATCAAGACCCAAAAGACTAATATCAACATTGCAAAGACACCACAAGAGTAAATCAAAGACAATTCTCACAAATATTCCTCTTCGGAATGAGTTTATCAGCAGACAGCGTTCTCTCTTTGACTGAGAAGATGAAAACGGGACAGATATATCAAAGAGTTCTTAATTCGTCTTTCGATCAGGATTCGTCAAAAGGTTTTCTGGAAATCTTGGGGAATTATCTCTTGGGTGTGATACATTGATTCTATCTTGGGTTTATGTACTTTAGTATTGTTTATTTTGTGTCGTGGCGTGGGGGCTTGATT
>NC_090754.1:57845607-57853107 GCF_036898095.1 Palaemon carinicauda
ATTTTCTTGAAGGAGATTATTTTCTTATTCTATCACAATCGTTAAATAATATAGATTTCACAGCATAAAATCCCAATTATTATTATCATTGTTATTATTATTATTATTATTATTATTAATATTATTATTATTATTACCCACTAAGCTACAAACCTAGTTGGAAAAGCAGGATGCTATATGCCTAGTGGCTCCAACAGTGAAAATAACCCAGTGAGGAAAGGAAACAAGGATATAAAAAAAGAAATTGATAATTAAAATAAAATAGATTAAGACCAGTAACAGCACTAAATAAAATTTCATATATAAACTATAAAAACTTTAACAAAACGCGAGGAAGAGAAATAAGATAGAAGTGTGTGCCCGAGTATGCCCTCAAGCAAGAGAACTCAAAACAGTGGAAGACCATGGTACAGAGGCTATGGCACTACCCAAGACTTAAGAACTATGGTTTGATTTTGGAGTGTCCTTCTCCAGGATGAGCTGCTACCCATGGCTAAAGAGTCTCTTCTACTCTCACCAAGAATAGTGTTTACATTATATCTAATTTATTAGGAATATGTAATACTGTTAGTTTATTAGAGAAAGGTAAGATATGAAATCATATAAAGCATTGACTTTTCATCTGGTACTAGTTTAATTATTCTGTAAAGTATTTTCATAAATTAATTGTTGATTAAGACGGTGTCTTTATTCTATTTACTTTAGACTTTATATTAGGTGCTAGTTTACTTAATCCATAAAGTATTATTGTAAAGTAATAGTGAATTGACATGGTGTCTCCCTTCTATTTACTTTAGACTTTATAATTGTAGCTAATTTACTTATTTCGTAAAGTATAATTGCAATGTACTATCGAATTAAGACGGTGTTTTTATTTTACTTAAGAGTGCTATAGACTTTATATTTGGTAGTAATTTACTTATGTCTTAAAATATTACTGTAAAGTAATAGATTTTTTAATTTTGAGTTCTCCGGCTTGACGACAAAAAGTCTGAAAATGGGGTTTACGAACAGTAGGCAAGGTTATCGTTTATACAGAAATGAATAAAATAGACTTTGTTCTGTATCATAAGGCTTTTTCTAGTAAAAACCAGTGTAAAAAGCGAGAGATAAGCCATGACCCCATTTAGACGCTCGCTGAAAAAAGACGAATTACTGAAAAGCTCCTTACGGATTCAGGGTCGTTTCCAGCGTTTAAATATGAGAAACATAAATCTTTTATATAATATCTGTATTATATCAAATGTTAATATCGTTATAAACTTACAATTTTTCAATTTGTATTTTCCAGCTTCTCTCTGTCTGTATGTCTCTCTGTCTGTCTGTCTCACGCCCACCCAAATTCAGAGTTATTTGAAACCTTTGCTAATGAATAAAATGTTATGTTACTTAATTTTCAATACAAACAGCCATCCCACTATCGTCTTCACTTTAATTTTATGGTTAAGCTATACTATAAACACTATTCATTTACGTTATTCTCATATCAAACATGTTTTTCACCAGTAGGCCCTGCTGCTGCATCCGATGCCTTAGATGACCGCGGAGGTAGCAGCAGTAGGGGATTCAGCATTATGAAGCTTCATCTGTGGTGGATAATGTGGGAGGGTGGGCTGTGGCACCCTAGTAGTACCAGCTGAACTCGGTTGAGTCCCTTGTTAGGCTGGAGGAACGTAGAGAGTAGAGGTCCCCTTTTTTGTTTTGTTTCATTTGTTAATGTCAGCTACCCCCCAAAATTGGGGCAAGTGCCTTGGTATATGTATGTACGTACAACTGCTCATTACGAGCAGGATTTATTATTTGTTTCTAAATATTAGCTGAATTACATGTACATAAAAAAAAAAAATTAGGTTTAAACTTAAGGAATAGATCATAACGATACTCGACAATTATATTTTCCTTTAATTACCAACTAAGACAAAAAAAATAATGCCAGTTAAAGAAAGAACAGCAAGAAAAATTTCTTCTTTGTCTTTAAGAAACTTATGTTTACCACAAAGACTAAAAACAAAATCTTTTGCTCAATCTCGTACCTCATCAGTGACCTAGAAACTGTCTGGGAACTGCAGACATTTCATGAACTAAAAAAACCGCAAAGGGAAAAAAAATTAAAATGGCAAATCTGACTTCCTGAGAAACTATTTTCGACCAAACATCCTAAACTGCAAAACTTCAGCTACCTAACTTTTCCCAGAATAACAGAGAGAGAGAGAGAGAGAGAGAGAGAGAGAGAGAGAGAGAGAGAGAGAGAGAGAGAGAGAGAGAGGAGAGAGAGAGAGAGAGAGGAGAGAGAGAGAGAGAGAAAAAATGGGTCTTATATTCTCAATTCGTTTGTTCAGTTAATTTGTAAAATTCTCAATTATATAGCAGTGATAAACAGTATAATTTAACAAAATATACAGCTGCCAATGCTTTTATAATATAAGATTTAACAACATAATCTTGCATTTTTCGTTTCAAAATAATAATAAAGACACTCAATTATCAGGAAGTAATATATACCTTTATCACTATAACTATTCATTATTTGTAATCTTTTACTAATATACACAGTTGCAAGGAAGCAACATTATTATACACTCTATACACCCAGTTACTTCAATGATAGTAAAAATACACTAGGAATAATGATGATAATAATAATGATAACCTTTATCATCATCATCATCATAGTCATCATCATCATTCTGGCAAGTGAGACAAAATACAAAACTGAAAATCCTCCTCTGCATATTCTGGAAATATATTCCTAGTTCTTTAAGTACATTATCCCCTTTATATATCTTTAAGCTACATCAAATGATTATATTACATAATGTTATTATATCGTCACAAACACTAGATAGAATTCATGGGGATATTAATCAAAGAAATATCAAAATAATCCGCTTTAATGTCGACTTATGTCACATCCACTTTAGTCTAAAGATTTAGATTATATCAGAATAAGATGTGAGAAAGTTTCTTAGAATTCCTACTGCCGTGCCTCTTTCCTACACACTCTAGCTTATTTGTCCTTATGGGACCACCATTTCCCCATGCCTTAGCTATTCTGTCATTGCGGGGCCCCCTATATTCTTATACCTTAGCTAATCTAGCATTATGGAATCCCCTATTTTCCTGTACCTCAGCTAATCTGGAATTATGGAAAATCCTATTTTCCTATTCCTCAGCTAATCCGGCATAATAGGACCCATTTTTTCCATAAATCAGGTAATTTGGCATTCCAGGGCCTATCACATATTATATTAGCTAAGCTGGCATTACAAATTCCTCTTTGTTCCTATACCTTAGCTAGTCTGGCATTACAAATCCCTCTTTGCTCCTATACTTTAGCTAATCTGGTATTACAAATCCCTCCTTGTTCCTATATCTTAGCTAATCTGGCATTAAAAATCCCTCCGTGTTCCTATACCTTAGCTAATCTGGCATTATAATTACCTCTTTGTTCCTATACCTTAACTAATCTGGCATTAAAAATCCCTCTTTGCTCCTATACTTTAGCTAATCTGGTATTACAAATCCCTCCTTGTTCCTATACCTTAGCTAATCTGGCATTACAATTACCTCTTTGTTCCTATATCTTACCTAATCTGGCATTACAAATCCCTCTTTGTTCCTCTACCTTAGATAATCTGGCATTACAAATCCCTCTTTGTTCCTATACCTTAGCTAATCTGGCATTACAAATCGCTCTTTGTTCCTATACCCTAGATAGTCTGGCATTACAAATCCCTCTTTGTTCCCTATACCTCAGCTAATCTGGCATTACAAACCCCTCTTTGTTCCTATACTTTTGCCAATCTGGCATGGCAAATCCCTCTTTGTTACTATACCTTAGATAATCTGGCATTACAAATCCCTCTTTGTTCCTATACTTTAGCTAATCTGGCATTACAGGGCGTATCCCATACCCTAGCTAATCTGACATTACATTTCACCACACCCTACCTAATCTGGCAATACAAAGCCACATCTTTTTCCCGTACCATAGCTAATCTGGTCCAATATGGTCCCACTCCCTTCCCTAAGCCTTTTCCAATCTTCATATGGAAAGATTTGAGACATCCTTTCATTCCGTGATCCATATCGTAGGGTTTCGTTTCATCCTGCAGAAAAGATAAGTGGATTTGTGATTTTACATATTGATCCTCACACGTCTCGAACTATCAACCTAACTGCACCAGGACTACTCGCTATTGGGAGGAAGGACGCTGGTGACTGGTACAACACATGAACATGTGCTACCAGGGTCTACGCGATGTCAGGCAGGCCAGCCGATGGGGACTACAGTCTACTCAGCTCCTCACACGTCTCAAACTGTCAACCTAACCACATTAGGACTTGTCGCTGCTAGGAGAAAGGACGCTGATGACTGGTAAATCACATGAACATACTCTATCAGGGCCTAAGTGATGTCAGGTGCGGCAGCCGATCTGGACTACAGTCTACCAAGATACTCACACATCTCAAACTGTCGACCTAACTGTACCAAGACTACTCGCTATTGGGAGGAAGGACGCTGGTGACTGGTACAACACATGAATATGCGCTACCGGGGTCAAAGTGATGTCGTGCGGGGCACTTGATTGAGACTACAGTCTACTCAGATCCTCACACGTCTTGAACTGTCAACCTAACCACGCTAGGACTCCTCGCTGCTAGGAGAGAGGACGCTGATGACTGGTATATCACATGTACATACTCTATCAGGGCCTAAGCGATGTCAGGTGCAGCAGCCGATCGGGACTACAGTCTACCAAGATCCTCACACGTCTCAAACTGTCGACCTAACCACGCCAGGACTCCTTGCTACTGGAAGGAAGGACTCTGGTGACTGTTACAACACATAAATATTTGTTACCTTGGTCTAAGTGATGTCATGCAGGGCAGCCATTTGGGACTAAGGTCTACCCACATCCTCACACTTCTCGAACTTTTGACCGAACCGCGCCTGGACTCCTCGCTGCAAGGAGAAAGGAATCTGATGACTAGTACAACACATGTACATAAGGGGTTTAATAGATGTCAGGTGGGGCAGCTGATCAGGACTATGGTCTTCCCAAAGCCAAAGCAAAGTCCTTTAAGAGAAGGCAACTGTGTTTACCCCACACAAAAGAGAAAAAAAAACACGTTAATAGAAATAGTATAAAGATCCTTAAGACATAATCCAGCCACTTTCTGATGTACCTAATACCCAAGAGGCATCCATAATACATTAGGAAAGAAAATATATGAAACTCTCCTTTTCTAAGAGGAACTTTTAAGAATAATATCTTGCGGGCTCGAAGCGATGGTTTACCGTAATGGAAGAAGTATAAATTCCCTTTTTCTTATAATAGTGATAGTAAAGGGAAGACAGTTGGCTTGTTTCTAGGAGATTTTCTGATATGAGACCCATAATATTGGATTCAGTACTAAGATAGAGACGAAATAGTTTCGCAAAGTCAGCAGTTTATGAAAAAAAAATAAAAGAACCCACAAAAAAGGAAAAAATATAACAAAAAAATTATAATGAAATAGAAAGGCCTTTTTAAAATTACTTATAGATTGAATAAAAAAAAACACTAGTGTATATGAAGAATAATCTTTTTTTCTTTTAGCTATTTTGCAAAATCAGCAGTTTATGAATACCAAAATAATGACCGCATAAAAAAGTAAAAAAATATAACAAAGAAAAGATAATGAAATAGAAAGCCCTTTTCAAAACTGTTTATAGATTAGATAAAAAGAAAAAACCTGGTGCATAAGAACTACTTTGCAAAATCAGTAGTTTATGAATAACAAAATAAAGAACGCACAAAAAAAGAAAAAAATATAACAAAGAAAAAATAATGAAATAGAAAACCCTTTTTAAAACTGTTTATAGATTAGATAAAAAAAAACTGGTGCATAAGAACTACAATTTCCTTTATTCTTTTTAGCAACTTTATATGTGAGAGTAAGCCAGCAGGTGAAAATGGAAAAACAGATGGCCTTAGTAGAAGGTGAGAAATGCCATCTGTTTCTGTATGGGAGAAAAAGGGAATAATATATTAGCGCCTCTATTTTGGGGAAGAACATTGCAGAAATAACTTTGATGAATTAAATGATATTCAATTGCAGTACTGTAAAAAAAAAAAATAAAAACATAGATTCGTTAAGGTAAAATTCCATTTAACACCTACGGTAGGTTGGGCCAAATCATATAGTATTGTTATTATTATTATTATTATTATTATTATTATTATTATTATTATTATTATTATTATTATCATTATCATTATCTTTATTATCATCATTAATATTATTAGTATTAGCATTAGTATTATTAATTATAAATCATTATTATTATTATTATTATTATTATTATTATTATTAATTATCAGCTATTATCATTATCATTATCATTATTATTATCATTAATATTATTAGTATTAGTATTAATATTATTAATTATAAATTATTATTATTATTATTAATATTATTATTATTATTATTAATATTATTATTATTAATATTATTATTATTATTATTATTATTATCATTATTATTATTATTATTATTATTAGTTATCAACTATCAATTATTATTATTATTATTATCATTATTATTATCATTATTATTATTATTATTATTACAAACAGGAAGCTATAAACACAAGGGCTCTAACAGGGAAAAATAACCCAGGGAGGAAAGAAGATAAGGAAATTAATAAACTATATGAAAAGTAATAAACAATATATAGTATTTTGACAACAATAACAACATTAAATGAACTTTTTGAAGTTCTACCGAGTCAACTACCGGATTAGGAAGATCATTCCACATTTCATTTCAATAGAATCAGACCTTTTACAAGTAACAATGCAACGATGTGAAATAAATCTAAACGTTATGGTAAGGACATCAATTAACCCTAATAGCTAATAGTGGCTGGAGAAAAATCCTTTGATCCTTCAATAGCTTAGACTGGATCAATAAGGATTTTGTTTTAATAGAAGTCGACCTTTTTGGGGATGTAGAATGCAATGATATAAAAACACGAGAGAATTAAGGTAAGGACATTTATTACCTCTAATACCTATGTTGGTTGGGTACATATCCTTTAGTAACTTCAATAGGATTTGTATGGATTATGCTTGAATGGAAAAGACCCTTTTATAAGCTAATGTAGATCATGGATTTCTTTTACGACTGAGGTGGTGTGGGCTCGTGGTGAGGATGGGTTGTAAGGATGGGTTGTTTGGAGGGGTGAGAAGGGACTGAGGAAGGCTTGGGAGGAACCTATCAGGTGGGAAATATCGAGAGGGCGGTAGATAATAAGATAGCTAGATAAGGGGAAGCATGATATGGAGAGATGAGGTTTGGTGAAAGAGTATGACTTTGATAGAAGGCATTGAAGAGGGCAACCAACCCCTTAATGTACCGATGATGAAAATAATAATAATAATAATAATAATAATAATAATAATAATAATAATAATAATAATAATGATAATAATAATAATAATAATAATA
>NC_090754.1:57873107-57875549 GCF_036898095.1 Palaemon carinicauda
TATCCTCCCTAAAGACATTCCTTTCCCTAAGATTTCTCTTCGTAAAGTACTGCAAGTGAAAATAACAGTTGAAATGTTGCCATACATAGATCACATAATTCTGGTGCCGTTATCCTCCCTGAAGACATTACTTTCCATAAGGTTTCTATTCGTACAGGACTGCAAGTGAAAATAACAGTTGAAATGTTGCCATATGTAGATCACATAAATCTAGTCTTGTTATCCTTTCTATGGGCAATACATTCATAAGATTTGGTACTTGTAAGGTACTGCAAGTGAAAATAACAGTTGAAATGCTGCCATACGTAGATCACATAAATCTCCGCCTGTTATCCTTTCTATGGGCAATACATTCATAAGATCTATATTTGTAAAGTACTGCAAGTGAAAATAACAGTTGATATGTTACCATACATAGATCATATAAATCTGGCCCTTTATCCTCCCTAAAGACGATACTTTCCATAAGATTTATATTCGTAAAGAACTGTAAGTGAAAATAACAGTTGAAATGTTGCCATACATAGATCACATAATTCTGGTCCCGTTATCCTCCCTGAAGACATTACTTTCCATAAGGTTTCTATCCGTACGGTACTGCAAGTGAAAATAACAGTTGAAATGCTGCCATACATAGATCCCATAAATCTAGTCCTGTTATCCCTTCTATGGCCAATACATTCATAAGGTCTGTATTTGTGAAGTACTGCAAGTGAAAATAACAGTTGATATGTTGCCATACATAGATCATATAAATCTGGCCCCTTATCCTCCGTAAAAACGATACGTTCCATATGATTTGTTTTCGTAAAGTGCTGCAAGTGAAAATAACAGTTGATATGTTGCCATACATAGATCATATAAATCTGGCCCCGTTATCTTCCCTATAGACGATACTTTCCATAAGATTTATATTCCTAAAGTATTGCAAGTGAAAATAACAGCTAAAGTGTTGCCATACGTAGATGGTATAAATCATTTCCAGAAATCCTTCCAATAGCTAATATTTCCCCCTTTTCTTAACATTAAGAATGCTACCATACGTAGATTACACAATTCTCGTAAAGTGACAGACAGTAATCCTTCCAATGGCAAATATTTCATTTCATATACGTACAAGAACTGAAAATAACATTAAGAATGTTACCATACGTAGATTACACAATTCTCGAAAAGTGACAGACAGTAATCCTTCCTATGGCTAATACTTTCCACACTTTCTCTTCATATACGTACAAAAACTGAAAATACCGTTAATAATATTGCCATACGTACATCATACAATTCTCGAAAAGTGGCACAAGCAAGGAAATTGAATTATTACGTCTTTGATTCGTATGTAACATTTTGGATAGCAGGATTGAAAAGGATTCTCTCTCCCTAACGTTCCAATAATCTTCTCAAGACCAGAGAGTTTTGGGATTTTGGTTTAGCTGTTACATTGGTTCTGGCTTCCCCAGTGGTTTTAAGAAATAAAATTCTACTTTGTAACATTTTCTTAAATCTTGTGTTTCTATATATTGAAGGTAAACTGTTGATCTCAAGTTAATATTGATAATATTCCAGCAATTTCTCTTGCTTGAGGGTACACTTGGGCACACTATTCTATCTTAATTCTCTTCCTCTAGTTTTTAAAGTTTACATTTGAAAGATTTATCTTAATGTTATTATTTTTTAAACTTCTCTTGTAGTATATTTTCTTATTTCCTTTCCTCACCGAGATATTTTTCATTGGGGGGGACCCTTGGGTTTATACCATCCTGCTTTTCCATCTAGGGCTTTAGCTTAGCTAATAATGATAATAATAATAATAATAATAATAATAATAATAATAATAATAATAATAATAATAATGATAATAATAATAATAATAATAATAATAATAATAATAATAATAATAATAACAATAATAATAATAATAATAATAATAATAATAAATAATGTTGTTGTTGTTGTTATTGTTGTTGTTCCACTCCCTTCGAGTATGTGTATCTAACTTTTGAATTCATATCAGCTGAGTTTAATAACAAAAATTAAATAAAACAACAACAAAATCACTCCCTTGGAGCATGTGTATCTAACCTTTGAATTAAAATCAGCTGAGTTTAATAACAAAAATTAAATAAAACAACAACAAAATCCCTACTTGTGAGCATGTGTATCTAACTTTTGAATTCAAATCAGCTAAGTTTAAAAACAAAAAATTAAATAAAACAACAAAAAAAATCCATCCCTTGGAGCGTGTGTATCTAGCTTTTGAATTCAAATCAGCTAAGTTTAAAAACAAAAATTAAATAAAAAAAGAAAAAATCACTCCCTCGGAGCATGTGTACCTAACTTTTGAATTAAAATCAGCGAGTTTAAAAACAAAAATTAAATAAAACAACAACAAAATCACTTCCTTGGAGCATGTGTATCTAACTTGTTCAAAAAAATAGAAAA
>NC_090754.1:57878549-57881049 GCF_036898095.1 Palaemon carinicauda
ATATATATATATATATATATATATATATATATATATATATATATATATATATATATATATATATATATATATATATATATATATATATATATATATATATATATATATAATCACGTATAACAGAAGCAGGGATAACTTTCAGAACTGAAAAACGTTAAATAATAATTCAAATAATTAAAGTTGGGATAGAAGTATTTATTATAATTTTAAATTACGTCGAGAAAATTTCTCAATTTTGTTTTGGCTTTTGGCTTTTCATCTTAACCCATGGGATTTTTTTTCTTTGAGAAGATAGCTCTTATTCCATTGATTATTTTTTATGTATGTTTATAATGCGGATATGCTTAGCTTTTTTTCTAAAGACTTGAGCTTCTCTCTCTCTCTCTCTCTCTCTCTCTCTCTCTCTCTCTCTCTCTCTCTCTCTCTCTCTCTCTCTCTCTCTCTCTCTCTCTGATAATATACCCCATTTTATCTTGACTGTGACTCCAAATATTCATGCATATTATCATGAAACCTGAGTTCGTTTACGTCCTATTTCAATGTAAACTCTAATTCTAAAGACCCTGTATTGGAGATCCTTGTTCCTAAATATGTAATGGTTCTACTTCACTAATCCTTTCTCCTTCTAATGATATTTCATCTCTCATTGCTTTCTCCATTGAAATATGCAAAAAGAATTCTTTTATGGTTTCCCAGTGTTATCTCTACATTAAGGGGTCGGTTGCCTGTTGCGCCATCTCCAATGGTATCAATTAGAGGTATACTCTTCCACCAAACCTCTTCTTTCCATATCATCCTTCAACTTTTCTCGCCATCTAATTCTCTGCCTCCTTCTCGATCTTCTCCTTCTAGCAGGTTCCTCCAAAGCCCTCCCCACTCTCTCTCTCTCTCTCTCTAACAGGTTCTGTCTAAGCCCTTCTCACTCCCTCCCCCCTAAAAGGGTCCTCCAAAACCCTTCCCACTCCCTTCCCCTAATAGGGTCCTCCAAAACCCTTCTCATCCCTCCCCCTAATAGGGTCCTCCAAAACCTTCTCAATCCCTCACCCTAATAGGGTCCTCCAAAACCCTTCTCAATCCCCTCTCCCCAATAGGGTCCTCCAAAACCTTCTCAATCCCTCACCCTAATAGGGTCCTCCAAAACCCTTCTCAATCCCTCTCCCCAATAGGGTCCTCCAAAACCCTTCTCAATCCCTCCCCCCTAATAAGGTCCACCGAAGCTATCCTCACTCCCTCCTAACTCTCTTCCTCTAACAGGGTTCTCCCAAGCCCTCCTCGCTCCCTCTTAACTCCCTCCTCCTAACAGGGTCCTCCAAAGCATTTCTCATTCCCTCTCTCTAACAGGTACCTACCAAGCCCTTCTCATTGCATCTCTCTAACAGGTACCTATCAAGCACTTCTCATTCCTTCTCTCTAACAGGTACCTAGCAAGCCCTTTTCATTTCCTCCTTCTAACAAGTTCCTCCTAAGCCCTTCTCACTCTCTCCCTCTAACAGAGTCCTTTAAAGCCCTTTTCATTCCCTATCTCTAACAGGTATCTAGCAAACCATTCTCATTTCCCTCTCTCTAACAGGTACCTATCAAGCCTTTCTCATTCCTTCTCTCTAACAGGTATCTAGCAAACCCTTCTCATTCCCTCTCTCTAACAGGTACCTATCAAGCCTTTCTCATTCCTTTTCTCTAACAGGTATCTAGTAAGCTTCTCATTCCCTCTCTCTAACAGGTACTTATCAAGCCCTTCTCATTCCTTCTCTCTAACAGGTACCTAGCAAGCCCTTCTCATTTCCTCCTTCTAACAAGTTCCTAGCAGCCCTTCTCATTCCCTCTCTGTAACAAGTTCCTCCAAAGCCCTCCTCCTCCCTCCCCACTCCCTCACTACTCCCTCACTACTCCCTCCTCCTAACAAGATCCTCCCAAGCACCCCTCACTTCTCTTCCCCCCCTAACCATCCTCAACACTTGCCCACAGGGAAATTACTAATTCACGAACACAAACATCTGCTTTTGGATCAGCCGTTGTTTCCTCCTCATGTCAGGCTGAGAAGTCAGCCATCCAGTGCTTCAAATGATTACATATTGCCTCTTCGACTCTTTTTGATCTCCGCGGTGCCTTTTGTAACTACAAAGGCGTTCATAAATCAATGATAAGAGCACGATGATATATCGTTTCTTTTGGGATGCACAGTTCAAGTAGGATTTGTCTTCTTTGCAGCTTCAAAGCAGTGTTGTTGTTTTAGGTTGTCTTTGTAGATTCATCTTGGTGTGGTTATTTATTTTCTTTGCAGTTTTACATCAATTTAGTTTTTATAGGGGTTCTTTGCAGACCTACATCAGTATTGTTGTTTTTTTTCTTTGCAGTTGTACATCAGTATAGTTTTTTTTAGTGTTTCTTTCAGCTTCACATCAGTATTGTTTTTTGTCTTTGCAGTTTTACATCAGTATATTTTTTTAGGGTTTCTTTGCAGCCTTACATCAGTATTGTTTTTTTTTCTTTGCAGTTTTAC
>NC_090754.1:57908909-57911409 GCF_036898095.1 Palaemon carinicauda
TTATTGCTGTTTGTGTCTATTTATTAATTTACAAATAAATAAAGCCGTCCATTCGAATGTTTCTAATAATCGGCTCTACAGTAAAAAGTAAAACCAGCATATAACTTAACTGTTTATATATTACGTTACTAATTAATAAGTTCTTCACTACCATTTAAGTGACGGTAAATTTAGCAGTAACACACAAAAAACAAACCTTCATGCATACACACGAAGGTAAACTTGCTCGGAATGCAAAGCCAGGATCTTCACTTCCAACGGAGTTTTGGTCAAAGAGTAAACCCGCGAAAAAGAAGTCCGCGAAAAAGAAGTCCGCGAAAAAGAAAAACCGCGAAAACGAAAACCCGCGAATAAGAAAGTCAATGAAAAAGAAAACTTGTGTTACCATATCAGCTGTTAATGAGTCACAGAAGGCAGAGCCTAAAAATGAAATCTCACAATGAGAAGATAGGGAAGATAAACAGCCTTACTGTTAAGTCTGGACTGAAGATGGAGGAAACTTTCGGGGAGAGAGAGAGAGAGAGAGAGAGAGAGAGAGAGAGAGAGAGAGAGAGAGAGAGAGAGAGAGAGACCACAATGACATTTTAGTATCCAATTTCTACTTTTAGAAATGTATATTAACAGGATATCAATTAGTTTTAATCACGTTTAACAAATGACTTCACAAAATCTGCTGCTTACATAGATTGCGAAAAGAAATTGCTAGTTGAAATTTATCATTATATTTTACATAAGTAAATAATAGGTATATTTATATGTCACGTCAATCATGTTTACATATCCCATCATGATATCTGAAGTCATAGATACAATTATCAGTACTGCCAACCGTAAAAACCTTTTTCCAACAACTTCTAAAGGGACAAATCAACCTTGGATGAACGCTTCAGTTGGCAACACTTAGTTGTCAAGACGTAGGGACCAAGTTTTTTTTTTTCCTTTTTTTTAAGCTTCAAGATCCTTCCTCTCATAATACCAGAGGGAAATCTCGTTGCACTTGATTTGATAAAGGGTTTTATAACAGCATCTCCTTCAGAGTTGTTGAATAATTGAATAGTGAAATGGAGAGAGACGTTCTACCCAGCAACGGTTGTTTTTATTTTCGTTTTTTTTTTTATATCAATTATTAGTAGAATATTTAGGCTTATCAGAGGAGCATGGAAATCTACTAAAGGAGTTTATAAAATGACTATACAAGAAATCTTTTAACTTGGTTGAATGAAATGAATGATCTGAGAGGAGCCTATGTTAAATTTTTGTCCCTGTTTGAGTCCTGAGATCACTTTGGTGTCTGAGCCTACGTCAATTTCTCTATTGAAATTGAGATGGTCTGATAGGAGTCTTTATGAAATTCTCGTCTATTTTGAGTCCTGAGATCACTTTGGTTTCTGAACTTACGTCGATTTCTCTATGAAGAGACAAATACCGATGGATTTTGTGACGTCAATAAAGCTGACAATATTCGAAAAAAGGATATTTGACTTTAAGGCTTTCCAAAAGAGACCTATGGTAGAATTTAAAGTTTTCCGAAAGAAAATATCTGGAAAAATTTAAAAAGAAAAAAAAAACCTGGTTGAATTTAAAGCTTCCTATAAGAGGGAATTTATCCTAAAATGAGTTACCAAAAATATTATATATATGGTTGAATTTAAAGCTTCCTAAAAGAGAAAATTTATCCTAAAATGAGTCACAATAAATATTGTATCCAGAGCAATGTATGACTATATCAGCATCAATTACAAAGATAATTTGAAAACCATGGTCACGATCATCTTTATAAAACCACACCTAGAGGAAAAGACAGCCAGAGTAATGACAAAAAAGAATAGGCCAGTAACATTATATATATATACCTAAGACCAAAGTCAACACCACCCTCAAAAGAATATATAAACTACTGAGTCCAATGTATTCACAGGTGACATTCCTCTGAACATGTCCACAGGAATGTACATCGGTGTACAACAGGTTCGCCCTACTTTTTCGTCAAACAAAGGAAACCTGTTCAACTAGGGAGTCGATTTAATATTGGCAGTTCACAACGTCGTCTCCTCTTGCTGATATTTAATGGATGACTGTTCCTCGCCCAGAGCCAGAGATCTCCGAAATTCTATCAGTTATATCAATGGCATGTTCCTTACGCTGAGAATAGACGAAGGCATACTGGGCCTTGTATCTGGTTTGTCTTGAAGATTTTTTCTTCACTTCACTATTTGAAGCACTGAAGAGTCTTGTCATACTGCAATGTTTCGTGCATGAAGAAGACAGATAGCTCCTAAATTGGCCACATGCTAAAGCTCATATATCAGATGGTTTAAAGGCCACATATGAATGGCAGATACAAGGGACAGTGAAAATGCCATTGTAGGACAATGCCCTACTGACCATATATACATATAATCAGCACTAAGCCCTCTCTTCACACAAACTAGCACCAGGGAGGGCCAGGTAATGGCTGCTGATGACTCAGCAGGTAGAACTATTGACTCTCCTAAATCCC
>NC_090754.1:57923909-57941409 GCF_036898095.1 Palaemon carinicauda
ACTAGGTTAAGTCCAAGAAAATATTATGAACCTAGAAATGTGGGATTGCCAGATGGATAAAAATAGGAAACTGTGATTTAATAACGCCTATAGGAAACTGATAAAGTAAGTAAAGCAAATACTAGTTGTATCTGAGTAATTTAATAACGCCTATAGGAAACTGTGATGAAGCAGAGAAGCAAAAAGCAGTTGTATCAGGGCAATTTGATAACGCCTATAGGAAACTGAAGAAGCAGAAAAGTAAAAAGGAGTTGTATCAGTGTCATTTAATAACGCCTATAGGAAACTGTGATGAAGCAGAAAAGCAAAAAGCAGTTGTATCAGAGTAATTTAATAACGCCTACATTGCTCCCTAGGGGGCGCACTGACTTCGCTAACCCCCCAGCTAGACATTTTATTTAACACATAAACTAAAATAAATCTTTTTGAGAGAGAAAGAGACGAAAACAATACATTAATTACTTAAATTGCTTTGCTCATAAAGGGTCCGAGTTCGCTTTGTATTTCAAGCGTCATTGGGGACAAGGGAAGGTTGAAGGTTTAAAAGCCACTCATAAATGGCAGAGGCAAGGGGCTATGACATTGCCCTTTCAAGCAGGACAATGCCCTAGAGACTGACCATATATACATATGATAAGAACCCAAGACCCCTCTCCACACAAGCTAGGACCAAGGAAGGCCTGGCAATGGTTGCTGATGACTCTGTAGATAGACCTATAGGGTCCCCCAAACCCCATATTTAGCTCACAAGGACAGTAAGGTTGCAATGACCATAGAAACTAACGAGTTTGAGCGGGACTTGAACCCTAACGAGTTTGAGTGGGACTCGAACCCAAGTCTGGCGTTCACCAGTCAGGGACGTTACCCACATCGGCTACCAGAAAAAATCAGTATTGGTTCATACAATGGATTTGAAAATATGAACACAACTGCGTTCATGGATTTGAAAGTATGAACACAACTGCGTTCATGGATTTGAAAGCATGAACACAACTGCGTTCATGGATTTGAAAGCATGAACACAACTGCGTTCATGGATTTGAAAGCATGAACACAACTGCGTTCATGGATTTGAAAGCATGAACACAACTGCGTTCATGGATTTGAAAGCATGAACACAACTGCGTTCATGAATTTGAAAGCATGAACACAACTGCGTTCATGGATTTGAAAGCATGAACACAACTGCGTTCATGGATTTGAAAGCATGAACACAACTGCGTTCATGGATTTGAAAGTATGAACACAACTGCGTTCATGGATTTGAAAGCATGAACACAACTGCGTTCATGGATTTGAAAGCATGAACACAACTGCGTTCATGGATTTGAAAGTATGAACACAACTGCGTTCAATTATAACTTTAAAAAAATCCATATTTCCCTATTTGGAAAATAAAATTTGACCTCTTACATTCCAAAAATCGATAGTCCATTTAATAATAAATCTCAAAATGGAAGAGGCTCTTTCAAGTTTCTGAACATTTCTCGTCATAAGAACTATCCTCAGAAGTACGAGAGACTCATTTTATCGTATTATCAAGGTCGTATAGGCTTGCAAGGACATTCAAGCAAAATCGAAGGCAACGTAGATGTGTACAAGAGGGTTTTGAAAGTAGGAATAGACCCGTGTTCTTTATCATTATCGTTTTACTGTGATTGGTGTATCTGAGGTTATTGGAGAATGTGGAGATGGACCTGGAATAAGATATTAAAAAATATTACATTCTATGAAGTATTAATTTGAAAATTATAAAGAAAAGTTCATACACGAAAGAGAGAGAGAGAGAGAGAGAGAGAGAGAGAGAGAGAGAGAGAGAGAGATGCAGCATTTGAAAAGAATAAATGTAGCAATTAATGAAGAGCGCTTTCATAGAAAGTCCAACCTTTCAACAGAACAAAAGCTAGTGAGGGGGAACGAACAAATTCATGTCAAGTTTGGAGAAAGGGGGACTTCATTAGTTGAAAAAGAGTCGTGATTTTCTCTTATTTCATTGAAAGGGTTGTAGTAGCCTATTGGAAGCGTCCCTGCCCAGCAATCTGTTGGAGGGGACTTCAAGACCATGTGGTAGCCAATTGGAAGCGTTCCTACCTGGCAATTTGTTGGAGGGAAGTTCAAGACCATTTGGTAGCCTATTGGAAGCGTCCCTGCCTGGCAAACTGTTGGAAGGGACTTCTAGACCTTGTAGTAGCCTAATGGAAGCGTTCCTGCCATGCAATCTGTTGGAGGGGACTTCAAGAGCTTGTGGTAGCTTATTGGAAGTGTCCCTGCCTGGTATTCTGTTGGATGGGACTTCAAGACCTTATGGTAACTTATTGGAAGCGTCCCTGCCGGGCAATCTGTTGGAGGGGACTTCAAGACCTTGTGGTGCCCTATTGGAAGCGTCCATGCCTGGCAATTTGTTGGAGGGGACTTCAAGACCTTACAGTGCCTTGTTCGTAACCTCCTTGCCTGGTGATTTCCAGACTGGGGTTCGAGTCCCGCTCTTGTGGTATTTGTAGCCTCACCGTCCTTATGAGCTAAGGATGAGCGTTTTTGTCGCTTATATGTGTATCTGCTGAGTCAGCAGCAGCCATTGTCTAGATCTCCCTGGTTCCAGCTTGGATGGAGAGGGGCTTGGATGCTGATCATATGTATATATGGTCAGTCTTTAGGGCATTGTCATGCTTGATATGGTAATGTCATTGTCAATTGCCTCTGCCATTCACGAGCTGCTTTTTAAGCTCGTTAGTTTATTGTAGCGTCTTCAGGGGGTTCGAGTCCCTCTCAAACTCGTTAGTTCCTTTGGTGGCAGCAACCTCACCATTCTTGTGAAATAGAGATGCAGTCTGTAGGTCTGCCTACTGCCTGGCTGTCCTTGGTCATTGCTGAGGGGAAGAAGTGGCTTGGGTGCTTTTCATATGCAGTATATATATATATATATATATATATATGGTAATTCTTTATGGTAGTGTCTTACCTCTTACCTATGCCATCCATGAGGGTCTTTTGAAATTTAGATATGATTTTTATGGGGTTTGAATAATAAAGTTCAATAGATTATTTGGATCGAATAAATCATTCCATTGGGTTTGTTTGAGAGAATAATGGCTGCTATTATTATTATTATTATTATTATTATTATTATTATTAATATTATTATTATTATTATTATTATTATTATTATCATTATTTTTATTTTTTATCATTATTATTACTATTATTATTATTATTATTATTATTATTATTATTATTATTATTATTATTATTATCATTATTATTATTATTATTATTATTATTATTATTATTATTATTATTATTAAATAAGCTACCACCCTATTCGAAAAAGTTAGATGCTATAAGACGAGAGTCTTATAAAGTTAATCTTGATAATAAAAAATAGATGGAATAATATCTTGAGCTGTATTAAATGCTCTGTGCAAACCTGATATAAAGAGGGAAAATGAAATTTTTTTTTTATTTAATATTAGGAAAAAACTTAAAATTTTCACTCAAGATAAAATCTAAACCATATTTTTTATACATTTACGAATTAATAAAAAGATATGGAACGCTTAAAAAAAAATTATTTATCTAAGATAAAATATTTTTATATACTTGCACATTTCCCCCAAACCAAATTACGTACAGTGGATCTATTAATAGAGAGCATGAGAGAAATTAAGTGTTTCATGACTGAAAAATAGGTTTTTCATATAAACCCATCAATCATATTTTTGCCCTCATTCGAAACCACGGATGCGAGCAAATATATGATTAATGGGCCGTGATGGAAAAAAATCTCTCGTAAATACAGATTATCATTTGGAGAATCAATTTCCTACTGTTTCTCAGTTGAAATTCTAAGTATTTAAGTATATTTGGATATCCAACAGATTTTGTAGATTATATCCAAGAGATTTTGTAGATATCCAGCAGATTTTGTAGATTATATCCAACAGATTTTGTAGATTATATCCAAAATATTTTGTAGATATCCAACAGATTTTGTAGATATTCAGCAAATTTTGTTGATTATATCCAACAGATTTTGTAGATTATATCCAAAAGAGTTTGTAGATATCTAACAGATTTTGTAGATTATATCCAACAGATTTTGTAGATTATATCTAACAGATTTGTAGATATCCAGCAGATTTTGTAGATATCCGGCAGATTTTGTATATTATATCAAACAGATTTTGTAGATTATATCCAACAGATTTTGTAGATTATATCCAACAGATTTTGTAGATATCCAACAGATTTTGTAGATATCCAACAGTTTTTTGTTGATTATATCCAACAGATTTTGTTGATTATATCCAACAGATTTTTTAGATATCCAACAGATTTTGTAGATTGTATCCAACAGATTTTGTAGATATCCAACAGATTTTGTAGATTATATCCAACAGATTTTGTAGATATCCAACATATTTTGTAGATATCCAACAGATTTTGTAGATTATATCCAACAGGTTTTGTAGATATCCAACAGATTTTGTAGATTATATCCAACAGATTTTGTAGATATCCAACAGATTTTGTAGATTATATCCAACAGGTTTTGTAGATTATATCCAACAGATTTTGTTGATATCCAACAAATTTTGTAGATTATATCCAACAGATTTTGTGGATTATATCCAACAGATTTTGTAGATATCCAACAGATTTTGTAGATTATATCCAACAGGTTTTGTAGATATCCAACAGATTTTGTAGATTATATCCAACAGATTTTGTAGATATCCAACAGATTTTGTTGATTATATCCAACAGATTTTATAGATATCCAACAGATTTTGTAGATTATATCCAACAGATCTTGTAGATATCCAACAGATTTTGTAGATTATATCCAACAGATTTTGTAGATTATATCCAACAGATTTTGTAGATATCCAACAGATTTTGTAGATTATATCCAACAGGTTTTGTAGATTATATCCAACAGATTTTGTAGATTTAATATCCAACAGATTTGGTAGATTATATCCAACAGATTTTGTAGATTTAATATCCAACAGATTTGGTAGATTATATCCAACAGATTTTGTAGATATCCAACAGATTTTGTAGATCATATCCAACAGATTTTGTAGATATCCAACAGATTTTGTAGATTATATCTAACAGATTTTGTTAATATCCAGCAGATTTGTAGATTATATCCAACAGATTTTATAGATATCCAGCAAATTTTTTAGATTATATCTAACAGATTTTGTTGATTATATCCAACAGATTTTGTAGATGTCTAAGATATTTTTTAGGTTTAATATCCAACAGATTTTATAGATTTGAGAACAAGGCCCTCAGAAGAATACTGGAAGTTGAATGGCAGGACAGGATTAAAAATGAAACTATAAGAGAGATTACTCGGGTGCCATATGTGGATGAGATCTTGATAAGGAGTAGATGGAGATGGTTTGGGCATGCTCTTTGCACCCCCCAAGAGAGATTAGTTAACCAAACTTGCAACTGGGCTCCACAAGGCACTGGAAGAGTTAGAAGACCTAGGACTACATGGGTGAGGACGTAGAAGAGTTGGAAGACCAGGGACTACATGGGCGAGGATGAAGATGAGTTGGAAGACACAGGGCTACATGATTGTGGACTTAGAAAAGTTGGAAGACCCAGGACTACATGACTGAGGACGTAGATGAGTTGGAAGACACAGGGCTACATGGCTGAGAACTTAGAAGAGTTGGAAGACCCAGGACTACATGACTGAGGACGTAGATGAGTTGGAAGACACAGGGCTACATGGCTGAGAACTTTGAAGAGTTTGAAGACCCCGGACAAAATGGATGAGGACTATGCAGCGTGAATGGGGAAATGATGAATGGAGAAGTATTGATTTAAAAGCTCAACATACAGACAACTAGCGAAATCTAACCGAGGCCGTTTGCATCAATGGGCGTAGGAGGAGATGATGATGAAGTATATATACAATTCTCATGTTAATGTTTCTTCATACAATGATAAGTAATATCTAATCTAATTGTATAACTATAATTTTCAATAAGGTATACATCACTGCCTAAATGGACAATTATGAACATTTGTTACTATATGTGATGGTATAACTATAATTTTCAATACGGTATGAATCACTGCTTAAATGTACAATTATGAACATAATTGTGATGTTGATTATTATGATTACGATAAATAATGACAGTTACATTATGAGTAAATGACGTTGGTTATCATATAATTTGCTTCCTAAAAACGATTGTGGAGAGCTTTGAAATATTGTTTAATACAACTTAAAACTGTCTTTTTTTTTTTTTTTGATGATTCAGTTGTGTATCTTGTGATATAGTCCTCCTCTCTCTCTCTCTCTCTCTCTCTCTCTCTCTCCTCTCTCTCTCTCTCTCCTCTCTCTCTCTCTCTCTCTCTCTCCCTCTCCTCCCCTCCCCTCTCTCTCTCTCTCTCTCTCTCTCTCTCTCTCTCTCTCTCTCTCTCTCTCTCTCTCTCTCTCTCTAAGACATCCTGAACATCATAAGTATACAGAAATTAGATTAACCTTTAAATGGGTTAATAACCAACACAATTGCCCAAAACCTTACTCAAAAATAATGTAGATTTAATTCAAGATTAATCAAATACTAACCAAAGATAATTAACCAATATTAATCATACATAATAAAAGAATTAAAATCACTCTACATACAGATTCGCATTCAACTACCTTTCTCCTCTCTTGGAAGCAAGAGAAACTATTGGATCTAAGCGAACGATTTTCGCTCCGAGGAGAAATACAAATCCGAACTAAATTCTATTTCGTGAATTACTACCACCACTTGTGTAGCTGTCAAGAAAGATTAAGCGGTTCACGATTTAGTGCTTACAAATTTGAACGGTTTTTAGTAATGCTGTATATTGCACAAACGCGAAATATAATTCGCGCGGAAAGTCATTGCAGACACAAATTGTAATTTGAATGTCTCCCGAGGGAAGTTAAAAGTATGAAATTGTTTTTATTTGAGTTAGGGCTGAATCCTAAAGTGGATTTTGAATAGCTGGTAAGATGAGTTAGATGGAAAGCATGAGATTCTATTACAAATTTGAACGGTGTTTAGTAATGCTGTCTATTGCGCAAACTCGAAATATAATTCGCGCGGAAAGTCATTGCAGACACAAATTGCAATTTGAATGTCTCCCGAGGGAAGTTAAAAGTATGAAATTGTTTTTTTTATTTGAGTTAGGGCTGAATCCTTAAGAGGGTTTTGAATAGCTGGTAAGATGAGTTAGATGGAAGCATGAGTTCTATTACAAATTTGAACGGTTTTTAATAATGCTGTATATTGCACAAACGCGAAATATAATTCGCGCGGAAAGTCATTGCAGACACAAATTGCAATTTGAATGTCTCCCGAGGGAAGTTAAAAGTATGAAATTGTTTTTATTTTAGGGCTGAATCCTTAAGTGGATTTTGAATAGCTGGTAAGATGAGTTAGATGGAAAGCATGAGATTCTAAGTGTTAAATAATATAAGGATAATTAATTGATGGAACCACTTACGCCCTGGCTAATGGTTATCGTTAGTAACATGCATTCGTTATGAATGACTTAATAAATGTATCCAGGTTATTCATAGCCTCCTCATTCAGGTAAGAAACAATTAAGTGAAGGAGTGAAATTTACATAAAGATAAAACATGAGAATTATTTGGGAATTTCTTATATTTCACACAGAATGATAATGTTCTCTATATCATACAGAGTATGTATATATATATATATATATATATATATATATATATATATATATATATATATATATATATATATATATATATATATATAAAATATATATATATACATATATATATATATATATATATATATATATATATATATATATATATATATATATATATATATATATATATATAAATATATATTTACATATATATATATATATATATATAATATATATATATACACACACACAGTCTTTCCTGTCACGCTCAGGGATGAAAGGAGTAGCCATACCCTAATAAGATTGGATACCCTGAGTGGTATACTCAGAAACCACAGTCTCCAACAAATGGCCGAACCAGCGTGGTTATAGTAAGGGAAAAGGTGAGGTGTTGGGAAGTGTTAAATCTGTGTTTGTCTGTGTTTGTTCGTGTGTGTATATATCTAAATAAATATTTAGCCATCATTTTTGACGTCTGGGGTACAGTAGTAATATTTAATAAAAAAAAAAAAAAATAAATAATAATATTAATCTTATCATAATGGTATCTGGCTGATTCGGGTCCCAGCCGAGTATATCTGCATTCAACAGATGTATAATTATACATACGAGCAAGAATTAATTCATCTCATTTATAGTAGCGTTTTAATTACGGCTGACACCGGATTTAAATAACTGAGGTATACATTACGTGGACCTAAAGTAGAGAGAAAATTACGAACAAACTGGTTGATATTAATTGTTTCACCAAAAGTGAAGATACTGATAACACGTATTCACTCCTTTCTGTTTGTTACCTCCCCCAACGAAGTTTGAAGGAGGTTATGTTTTTGTCCCTGTTTGTGTGTGTGTGTGTGTTTGTTTGTGAACAATTTCCTGGCTACAATTTGTAACTGTTGTGTAAAAAGCTGACAATGATTAAATTTAGGAAGGTTAAGGTCAAAGGTCAAGGTCACGGTCAAGTAAAATGTGCAATTCACATAATCAACCATAAGTTTGGACATCGTTGTAACAAAGACTTCAAAATTAGTTCATATTTGACTATATGAAAATCAACGCCAATTAATACATGTTAAGGTCAAAGGTCAAGATCACGGTCAAGTGAAATGTCCAATTCACATAATCAGCCATAAGTTAGCATTCCCTTTCATAGAGACTTTAAACTTGGTTCATATTTGAGTGTATGATAATCCACGCCAATTAATACATGTTAAGGTTAAAGGTCAAAGTCAAAGGACAAGGTCACGGTCAAGCAAAATGTCCAATTCATGTAATCAGCCATAACTTTGGACATCGTTGTCACAGAGACTTCAAACTTGGTTCATTTTTGAGTGTATGAAAATCCAGGCCAATTGATACATGTTAAGGTCAAAGATCAAGGTTAAGGTCGAACAGTAGGTGAGAAATAAGCTGCCACGGTGAAGGTCTGTGCTCTACTTAGTGCCCCTCTAGTTAGTTTATTTATTTAATTGTTTGTGAGCAACTTTATACAAAAACTGCTGTACCGATTTAGACCAAACTTGGTAGTCATGTTGGGTATGACCCGAGGAATAATCTGTAAAATTTCGGATAAAGTACATTCAAGTACTTTGAAAATAATGGCAATATTAAGTAAGTGGAAAATATTGTCTTAGATTTATTTTTTGTTCGTGAACATGGTTGTTGTGGCCTGATTGGTAACGTCTCTGCCTGGTGTTTGCCAGTCGGGGGTTCGAGTCCCGCCCAGTCTTGTTAGTGTCATTAGTGTCTGCAACCTTACCATCCTTGTGAGCTAAGGTTGGGGGTTTGGGGGAGCCTATAGGTCTATCATATAATTAGATATTTATTAATTTCTTTGTGTAATCTGGTTTGTTGTGGCCTGACAAATAACGTCTCTGCCTGGTGTTTGCCAGTCGGGGGTTCGAGTCCCGCTCAGTCTCGTTAGTGCCATTAGTGTCTGCAACCTTACCATCCTCGTGAGCTGAGGTTGGGGGGTTTGGGGAAGCCTATAGGTCTATCTGCTGAGTCATCAGCAGCCATTGCCTGGCCCTCCCTGATCCCAGCTTGGGTGGAGAGGGGACTTGGGCGCTGATCATATATATGGTCAGTTTCTCTAGGGCATTGTCCTGCTTGATAGGGCCATGTCACTCTCCCTTGCCTCTGCTATTCATGAGCGGCCTTTAAACATTACATAAAAACTGTAAAAATGATTTTCCCTGATCTCAGCTTGGGTGGAAAGGGGGCTTGAGCGCTGATCATATATATGGTCAGTCTCTAGGGCATTGTCCTGCTTGATAGGGTGATGTCACTGTCCCTTGCCTCTGCCATTCATGAGCGGCCTTTAAAACATTACATAAAAACTGTAAAACTAATTTTAACGAAACTTGGTACAGATGTGGGATATGACCCCAAAGATAAAACTATTAGATTTTGAAGAAAATACATCGAAGTATAAGTACACAGTGGAGTTAAGGTCAATATGAGACTGCATGGCGTGGCAGGGGTATGCTCTCTACTGAAAGGCCCATCTAGTTGTTGTTGTTGCTATTTAATATTATGATCATTATTATTGTTATTGATATTGTTGTTGTTATTGGTTGTTGTTATTAGTTGACCTTTATTATTAATGTTGTTGTTGTTGTTGATGTGGTAAGTTGATATTCATTATTATTATTATTATTGTTGTTGTTGTTGTTGTTGTTGTTGTTCATTATTATTATTATTATTATTGATTATTATTATTATTGATGTTGTTGGTCAATATTTTATTATTTTTGGTGTTATTATTTTTGTTATTGATGTGTGATATTCTTCATTACTATTATCATTATTATTATTATTATTATTATTATCATATATTATTATTATATTGTTGTTATTATTATTATCATTGTTATTATTATAACAAACAAACATCAACCTCACCCACGAAAGAAACGAACAAAACCATTTCGAAAAAAAAAAAAAATTGATAACCGTATTTCGCCAAATCTACATTTTGATTATTCCCGATTATTATTATTATTATTATTATTATTATTATTATTATATATTATATTATTATTATTATTATTGTTGTTGTTGTTGTTATTATTATCATTGCTATTATCATTGTTATTATTATAACAAACAAACATCAACCTCACCACGAAAGAAACGAACAAAAACCATTTCGAAAAAAAAAAAATTGATAACCGTATTTCGCCAAATCTACATTTTGATTAATCCCGATTATTATTATTATTATTATTATTATTATTATTATTATTATTATTATTATTATTATTATTATTATTATTGTTGTTGTTTCTGTTAATATTATTATTATTATTATTATTATTATTATTATTATTATTATTATTATTATTATTATTATAACAAACAAACATCAACCTCACCACGAAAGAAACGAACAAAACCATTTCCAAAAAAAAAAAAAAATTGATAACCGTATTTCGCCAAATCTACATTTTGATTAATCCCGAGCTGTGGCGGAAATCAATAAACTCTAAATATTGTTTTCATTGGTGCAATGCGTCGTTGGTTTGCATTCACGCTGCTGGAAACTAATGTACTGCTTGTGTAAACAAAGAGAGAGAGAGAGTTTATTACACGCTGTTGCATCAAATTTTTAATTACGTTCGGTCCTCCATTAGAGGCAAAGTTAATAAAAGATAGGTTTTTGGGCTTTTTTTTTCTTTTTTTTTTGAATGGGTATGGTTTTTGTTGGTGGTGATGTTGTTGTGGCGGGTGGTGGCGGTGTTGTTGTTGGTGGTGGTGGTGGGGGTATTGTTGTTGTTGGTGGTGGGGGGTACTGTTGTTGTTGTTCTTGGTGGTGTTGTTGTGGTGGTGGTGGTGGTGGTGGTGGTGGTGGTGGTGGTATTGTTGTTGTTGTTGTTGTTGGTCGTAGTGGTATCGATGTTGTTGTTCGTGGTGGTATTGTTGTTGTTGTTCGTGGTGGTATCATTGTTGTTGTTCGTGTTTATGTTATTGTTGTATTGTTGTTGTTTTCGGTTGGGGTATTGTTGTTGTTGTTGGTGGTGGTGGTGGTAGTATTGTTGATGTTGTTGGTGGTGGTAGTAGTATTGTTATTGTTGTTTGTGGTGTAATTTGTTTTTGGTGGTACCGGTGTTGTTCGTGGTGGTATTGTTGTTGTTGTTGTTGGTGGTGGGTGATAGTGTTGTTGTTGTTATTGTTGTTGTCGTTGTTTTTGTTATAGTTGTTGCTGTTATTGTTGTTGTCGTTGTTTTTGTTGTTGTTGTTGTTGTTTGTATTATTGTCGTTGTTGATGATTTCGATGTAGGTGTTGTTGTGTTGTTGTTGTTGTTGTTGTGTTTAGTGGAAAACTAATATACTCTCTATCATCATCTTCAGGGTTATGATCTTCATCATTACCAGCATCAATATCTATAAATTATTGATATTATAAATTATAAAATCTATCAATGATCCCATTTATTTCTTAGGATCTTTTCTTCATGAAGGCATACCTTACAAACCCTGGTCAGCTACCTACACGAACAATCGCCGCTCTACGACAACATCTATCGCATCGATCCGCAATGTATCAATATAATCACCCATAAATTCATCATTTTATTATTCATCCTATTAATTCATCCTATTAGTTCTAAATTCACTTCCAAATTCATCCCCAACCCTTTCCAATCTTGCATTATTCAGCTTTGACTTAATTGAGTTTTAAAAATTCAGCATTTCCTCTAAATACTTATATAGATGCAGCATCTCTCTTCATGCACCCTTCATTCTTAGATCTATGGGCTCATCTATATTCCCCTGTATCTATCTCCCTTTAGAGTAACTTATACTCCCTCTATTTAATGCTTATTGCCTTCATTCTATTACTATTAATTTTCTTTGATCTATTACTTTTTTTCTAAATTACCTTATACATAGATTTTATCAATATTATTCAGTGGTTTATCAATGAAGAATTTAGTTTTATTAGTGTCATAATCAATGATTATTATTATTATTATTATTATTATTATTATTATTATTATTATTATTATTATTATTATTATTATTATTATTATTAGCTAATCTACAACCCTATTTGGAAAAGCAGGAGCTCCAACAGAGAAAAATAACCCAATATGGGAAGGAAACAAGGAAATAAAAAACCTAAAAGAAAAATAATTCAACAATCAAAATATCATATTTTAAGTACAGTAATACAACCCAACCTGGAAAAGCAGGTTTGCTATAAGACAAAGGGCTTAAGCAGGGAAAATAGCCCAGCGAGGAAAGGAAACAAAAAACTTAGATAACCTACAAGAGAAATGTTGTCCAATCAAAATAGATATTTTAAGAACACTAATACTACCCTACCTGGAAAAGCAAGATGCTATAAACCCACGTGCTCAAACAGGGAAAAATAGCCCAGTGAGGAAAGAAAACAAAAAAGTTAGATAACCTACAAGAGAAATGTTGAACAATCAAAATAGAATATTTTAAGAACTGTGATACTACACTAATAGGAAAAGCAAGATGCTATAAACGCACGAGCTCCAACAGGAAAAAATAGCCCAGTGAGGAAAGGAAAAAAAATGAGATACCCTACAAGAGAAATGTTGAGCAATCAAAATAGAATATTTTAAGAACAGTAATACTACCCTACTTGGAAAAGCAGGATGCTGTAAGGCCAAGTGCTCCAACGGGAAAAAATAGCCCAGTGAGGAAAGGAAACAATGAGATAAATAAACAACAAGAGAAGTATTGAACTATCAAAATAATATATTTTAAAGACAGTAAAATAACCCTACCTGGAAAAGCAAGATGCTATAATCCCACGTGCTCCAACGGGAAAAAATAGCCCAGTGAGGAAAGGAAACAATGAGATAAATAAACAACAAGTGAAGTACTGAACAATGAAAATATTTTAAGAACAGTAATACTACCCTAGCTGGAAAAGCAAGATGCTATAAACCCACGTGCTCCAAAAGGAAAAAATAGCCCAATGAGGAAAGGAAACAATGAGATAAATAAACAACAAGAGAAGTACTGAACAATGAAAATATTTAAGAACAATAACAACATTAAAATAGATCACTCATATCTAAAATTTGGATGAGGAAAACCAAGGAGAAATGTGCCAATATAAACAAAAAACACTTAAGATTATTTATTGAATTAGAAATACACGGATAAGGGTTCAGGAGATTAAAGTCATTATAGATAATGGTTATATCAGCCAATAGAAGGATAGAGTTTACCACGGTTCTTCCTTAAGATTCGCCTGGAATTAATATAAGCTGATGATGGAAAGGAAGAGGAAGATGATGCTAATGCAGGAGGAGGGAGAGAGAGAAGATAAAATATATGATTGGAAGAGGAATATTGAGGATTACCTCACTGAGGCCCTTTGTTGATACTTAAGGGAGAGGTGATATAGATATTTTCGTTGCTAATCTTCAGAAACGAGTAGTTTCAGAGGGGGTGGATTTCCCCTTTGCTAATAGAGAGAGAGAGAGAGAGAGAGAGAGAGAGAGGAGAGAGAGAGAGAGAGAGATTTGGAGAAAAAATTAGAGAGAGGGAGTTAGAGAGAGAAAATTAGAGTTTTAGAGAGAGAGAGAGAGAGAGAGAGAGAGAGAGAGAGAGAGAGAGAGAGAGAGATTTGGAGAGAAAGTTAGAGAGGGAGTTAGAGAGAGAAAAGAAATTAGAGAGTTAGATAGAGAGAGTTAGAAAGAGAGTTAGCTAGAGAGAGTGAGCTAGAGAGAGAGTTAGAGATAGTTACCTAGAGAGAGAGTTAGAGACAGAGAGTTAGAGAGAGAGTTAGCGAGACAGAGAGTTAGCGAGAGAGAGAGAGAGAGAGAGAGAGAGAGAGAGAGAGAGAGAGAGAGAGAGAGAGAGAGAGAGAGGGGGGGGGGGTTTAGAGAGAGTGTTAGACAGAGAGAGAAAGAGCTAGAGAGAGAGAGAGAGGAGAGAGGAGAGAGGAGAGAGAGAGAGAGAGAGAGAGAGAGAGAGAGAGCGCTTCTGAATTTGAACTCAGCTAATTTCATGCAATAGCAAAAACTCACTACCAAAAATCCCATGCATTCTTAATACATGAAAATGCATATTACATAAATTGGTGAAAAAAATACAAAAATTCTGGATAGCTTTTTTGACAAGAATGACAAATGAAATTAAGTTTTCGTTTTCATTATTATTATTATTATTATTATTATTATTATTATTATTATTATTATTATTATTATTATTATTATTATTATTACTCAGCCTAGCTACAACCCTAGTTTGAAAAGCAAGATGCTATAAACCCACGTGCTCCAAAAGGAAAAAATAGCCCAGCGAGGAAAGGAAACAATGAGATAAATAAACAACAAGAGAAGTACTGAACAATGAAAATATTTTAAGAACAATAACAACATTAAAATAGATCACTTATATCAAATTTAGGCTGAGGAAAACCAAGGAGAAATGCGCCAATAAAAAAAAAAAAAAGACTTAAGATAATTTATTGAATTGGAAATGCATGGTTAAGGGTTCAGGAGATTAAAGTCATTATAGAAAATGGCTATATCAGCCATAGGAGGATAGAGTTTACCACGGCTCGTCTTAAGATTCGCCTGGAATTAATATAAGCTGATGATGGAAAGGAAGAGGAAGATGATGCTAATGCAGAGGAGGGAGAGAGGGATGAGAGGATAAAATATATGATTGGAAGAGGAATATTAAGGATTACATCGCTGAGGCCCTTTGTTGATACTTAAGGGAGAGGTGATATAGATATTTTCGTTGCTAATCTTCAGAAACGAATAATTTGAGAGGGGGTGGATTTCCCGTTTGCTAATAGAGAGAGAGAGAGAGAGAGAGAGAGAGAGAGAGAGAGAGAGAGAGAGAGAGAGTTAGGGAGAAAGTTAGAGAGAGAGTGTTAGAGAGATAAATAGAGAGATAGAGAGAGAGAGTTAGAGAGAGAGAGTTGGAGAAAAAAATAGAGAGAGAGAGAGTTAGAGTGAGAAAATTAGAGTTAACGAGAGAGAATTAGAGAGAGAGTTAGAGAGAGAGTGAGCTAGAGAGAGAAGGAGTGAGCTAGAGAGAGAGTGAGCTAGAGAGAGAGTGAGTGAGCTAGAGAGAGAGTGAGTGAGCTAGAGAGAGAGAGAGAGAGAGAGAGAGAGAGAGAGAGAGAGAGCTTCTGAATTTCAACTCTGCTAATTTCATGCAATAGCAAAACTCGCTACCAAAGAAACCATGCATTCTTAATGCATGAAAATACATATTACATAAATTGGTGAAAAAATACAAAAATTCTGGATAGCTTTTTTGACAGGAATGGCATATGAAATTAAGTTTTCTTAATTATTATTATTATTATTAATACTAGCCTAGCTACAGCCCTAGTTGGAAGAAGCAAGATGCTATAAGCACAAGGGCTCCAATAGGCTCCATAGAAAAAAATAGCCCAGTGAGGAAAGGAAATAAGGAAATAAAGAAATGATGAGAATGAATTAACAATACATCATTCTAAAAACAGTAACAACGTCCAAACAGATATGTCCTATATAAACTATTGACAACGTCAAAAACAGATATGTCATATATAAACTATAAAAAGACTCATGTCAGCCTGGTCAACATGAAAACGTTTGCTTCCAACTTTGAACTTTTGAAGTTCTACTGATTCAACTACCCCGATTAGGAAGATCATTCCACAACTTGATAATGTCCTCTTCGTAAGAATGCAATGCAATTGCAGGAATATTGAAATTCTCAATATTCCTTAGCAATAACATGAGACATAGCCATGTCTTCCCCAAGAATCAACCGCTCACCCCCCCCCCCCCCCCCCCCCCGACCAGAGTAACCTCCCTACCTGGGTGATTGCCAGACTGGGGTTCGAGTCCGCTCAAGCTAAATAATTTATTTTAGTTTCTGCAACCTCACCATCTTTTGTGAGCTAAGGAGTGGGATTTGGGGGAACCTATAGGTCTACATGCTGAGTTATCAGCAGCCATTGCTGGCCCTCCCTGGTCCTAAGTTGTGTGGAAAGAAGGAATATGTTGATAAAAGTTGAGCATTAAGTTACCAAGCACCATTTGAAACAATTTTTATATCTTAGGTGCACCATAGTGGGCAAATCAATATAAGATTATAACAAAATAAATCAATTGAGTTAGTAGGTAATAAGCCCCATTATTTTACTGTATTGAGCTGGTATTTAGGTAATGACTGAGTAGGGTGTGAATGCAACTTTATTTCAACAGCGAGAGAGAGAGAGAGAGAGGAGAGAGAGAGAGAGAGAGAGAGAGAGAGAGAGAGAGAGAGAGACAGACAGACAGAGAGAGAGAGAGAGAGAGAGAGAGAGCTCTTATATAACAAAAATTTCAGGTGAAGGTCAGAAAAATTCAGAGATTAATTCGAGCATAGACAAGGCTTAAGCCGGGGTTCTATTAACAGAGATGTGTAGAGCGAGATAAACAATAAAAGGAAAATGTAGTTGCAATAAACGATCGTGTGTGAAAACACGTTTAGTACAGTACAAGGATGTCAATTGAGCATATATGTAAACATGAGATATGCCTATTAATTGTTTGAGGTTTTTTGTGTCAGTCGAGATTCTTTGTAAACATGAGAGATACCTATTAATCACTCGACGATTTTTTGTGTAAACCTAACTGATGTTTATGTCAGTCAAGCTTAATTTTATTTTAATTTCAGTAATACCCGTCTGTTTTGGGTTTATTTTTAGGCAAATATGAGAGATATCCAATTGAGCTTCCTCTTTTGTGAAGACGAGATATACCTATATCAATTGAGCTTCTCTTTTGTAAATACGAGATATACCTATATCAATTGTAGCTTC
>NC_090754.1:57963909-57976409 GCF_036898095.1 Palaemon carinicauda
AAAATATATTTTCCCTATATTTCGTTATCAACATTTATTCACATACAGAAAATCATAAATTCCCATTTCCATCATGTGACGCCTCGCATGAAATAGATGTATTTTATTACAGATAAACCTGGATATTCTAATCCCCCCATCCGGGACGAAAGAAGAAAAGCATAATTGGAAAACTCAAAACGAATGGATGCGTCATATCAATATCTTTTGATGAAAAGGGATACGGCCGCTTTTCAATCTTCGGCTATGGATCTGGAAATGACATATAGGCTGAGAAGCGAAGTAACAAATAATGCTTTACCAAAATTCCTTTTTACGGTAAATATATGAAGTGTCTGTTTTAATATTAATTTTTATTAAAATATCTTATTTTAGTTGTTCATTACTTCTTATATCGTATATTTATTTCCGTATTTCCTTTCCTCACTGGGCTATTTTTTTCTGTTGGAGCCCATGGGGTTATAGCATCTTGCTTTAGCAACTATGGTTACAGCTTAGTTAGTAAGAAGAAGAAGAAGAAGAAGAAGAAGAAGAAGAAGAAGAAGAAGAAGAAGAAGAAGAAGAAGAAGAAATAATAATAATAATAATAATAATAATAATAATAATATTATCAATTAATATTGATATTAATATTAATATTAATAATAATAATAATAATAATAATAATAATAATAATAATAATAATAATAATAATAATAATAATAATAATAATCAACCCGCTTTTCAATCTTCTGCCATAACCCTGAAAATGACAAATAGCCCGAAAGACAGAGTAACAGATAATACTTTACTATTGCAAAAGAGATGTTTTTATGACGACGGAAATGGAGCAAACGAGTGAAGTGTATGTGTGAATGTGTACGTGTGTGTGTGTGTGTTACAGACAAGGGATGCCCCGCGCTGAATAATATATGAGATTCACTGCATAGTGGAATTTCTAGCGTTTTAATCATCTCCACGATGCTGGCAGAATATTTTTCAATGTTATTTTCGGTGGTTGTTTAAGGGTAGACTGCTGTGGTAACTTTATCCTCTTTGCAGTGAGGATCTGTAATATGAACGCAAACAAGTTATATAAACACACTATATATATATATATATATATATATGTATATATATATGTATATATGTATATATATATATGTATATGTATATATATTATATATATATATATACATAATGCATATGTGTGTATGTGTTTGTTTAAGGAAGTAAAAAAGGGATCCAGTACTGGCAATTCACCTCAAGAAACTACATACCACACCAATTATTCCGGATTCCAGGATTTAGTAATAGCTAATTACAAAAGGGTAAATTTATAAATGAATGGTTGGAATGAAATGTGTCTTACTGCCTATATTGTACAATAAAAACTGATTTTCTGTAAAATTAAAACAATTATATGACCTCAAGAATATAGGGATGACCTTAGATTAGATTCAGGTGTTGTTTCCTTTAGCTAATTGTAACTAACCCCTTTATAGGAAATAAACTGATCTGAGGAATTTTTTAGTGACCATAGATTCAGAGAAAATTGTGAACTTGATAGTATTTAAGAAAATACGCTTCTTTTTGTGTTCCCTTTCTGTCTATAAAGGCCAATATATAGGAATTTTTGTTACAAAGAAAAGAGTTTCAGAGGGCTATATCGGTTGTCCAAAATTGTAAGGAAATTGTAGAGAAAAGAAAATAGAACGTGTTATGCTTTTTTTCTTGAAAGAGAGAGAGAGAGAGAGAGAGAGAGAGAGAGAGAGAGAGAGAGAGAGAGACCGTCTTAGTATTTCAGGTGAAGTATTATTGATTCAGACATAACAATTTAAAAATTACATTTTCCAATCTTAGTTTCTTTCACCTGATAATCTGTAAGTAGACTGCTATTTCAAAGAGAGAGAGAGAGAGGAGAGAGAGAGAGAGAGAGAGAGAGAGAGAGGTTAATAATAATAATAATAATAATAATAATAATAATAATAATAATAATAATAATAATAATAATAATATTAATAATAGTAATAATAATAATAATAATAATAATAATAATAATAATAATAATAATAATAATAATAATAACATATCTTTGTCTATCATATCTGCTTCTGGATCGTCCTCCTACTAACTCCTGCTTTAGTATGATATTAACGAAAGAAACCAACATAATGCCAAAATCATTGGTAATAAAACCCGGGTCTCTTTAATTAAGGCAAATCTCATCCTACGCATCATTCGCTACAAGATCCTAAATCCTACTCGGTACTCAATAGGACGGTTTCCTCATTAGCTTAATAATGTCCAGGCGACTCGGTCCTTATTACAGCCTCGTCAGGTCTGAAATCGATGAGGTTAATTTCAAATCTAGCTTTGCTTCGTATTCGGACGACATTTTGCCACGCGATAGCTCGCGGTCGATGTATTCGGATTCGTCGTTGAGTGGAAATAAACGGTCTTGAAGTCCCTCCGCAGAGTATGTCAGAGGAGGAAGCCGGGAATATTAGCCTTCGATCAATATTCAAGATTAATTCGAAATCTAGCTTTGCTTCGTAATCGAGGACATTTTGCCGCGCGATTGCTCGCTGTCGATGTATTCAGATTCGTCGTCGAGTGGAAATGAATAGTCTTGATATCCCTCCGCAGATTATGTCAGGGGAGAAAGCTGGGAATAGTGGCCAACGATCAATATTCGAGATGAATTCGAAATCCATACTAGCTTTGTACTCTGGCGGCATTTTGCCGTGTGATCGCTCGCAGTCAATGTATTCAGTTTCGTCGTCGAGTGGAAATGAACGGTTTTGATATCCCTCCGCAGACTATGTCAGGGGGAGGAAGCCAGGAATAATGGCCTATGATCAATATTCGAGATGAATTCAAAACCTATATTTGCTTTGTATTCAGGCGGCATTTTTCAGAGTGATTGCTTGCGGTCGATGTAATTGGATTCGTCGAGGAGTGGAAATGAACGGTCTTGACGTCCTTCCTGCAGAGTATGTCACGGAAGGAAGCAGGGAATAGTGGCCTACGATCAATATTCAAAATTAATTCGAAATCTATATTTGCTTTGTATTTGGCCAGCATTTTTACGCTCGGTCTTGACATCCTTCTGCAGAGCAAGTCAGACGATGGGGGTGGGGTGTACGTTAGTGGCCTACTATCCATTTTCAAGATTAATGCAAAATCTATATTTACACGTGGTTGCTCATGATCAATATATTCAACATCGTCGTTGAGTGGAATTGAACAGTCTCGACGTTCCTGCAGAGTATGTTGGTAGCGCTTGTGGCCTACGATCAATATGCAAGATTAATTTGAAATCTATATTTCCTTTGTATTTGAGCGAAATTTTGCCATCTCGCGGTTACTCTTGGTTAATATATTCAGCATCATCGTGGAGTGGAATCGACTGTTTTGATGTCCACACAGAGTATTTTGGGGTTGTTCGTGGCCTATGATCAAAGTTCAAGGTTAATTCGAAATCTATTTTTGCTTCTCATACGAGCACTATTTTGCCATGCAGTTGATCTTGGTTGATGTATTCAACATCGTCGTCGAATGAAATCGAACGGTCTCAATGTTCCTGCAAAGAATGTCTGGGATGTGGATAGTGGCCTACGAAAAAGATTCGAGGTTAATTCAAAATTTATTTTAGCTTTGCATATGAGCAACATTTTGCCGCGCAGTTGCTCATGGTCGATGTATTCAACATCATTGTCAAGTGGAATTGAACAGTCACGACGTCCCCGAAGAGTATGTTGGGGGCGTATGTGGCCTATGATCAATATTAGAGATTAATTACAAATCTTAGTTTTGCTTCGCATGTGAGTGACATTTTTCCCCGCTGTTGCTTGTGATCAATATTTCATCAAGTAGAATTCAAAGGTCTCAACATCACCTCCACCCCCCACCACAAGCAGATAATGTCAAGGTTAGTGGTCTACAATCACGATTCATTTGGCAAATCACAGTAATGAGCTGTAATCGGGTTGACATTTTGCAACGTTGTTATTGCGAGAGGCACTAATGGTACATTGTTTGAGAAACGCGACTAAAAATGTCAATTTTCTTATATGACTAGATCCAAATGCCAGGTTGGTCCAGATGCAATCGACTGACCTATTACTGTTTCACAGTGATCTATTTCTCCTTCTCAATGTTTTACTACTGTTTCTCAGTGACCTATTGGTGTTTCTCCGTAACCAATTACAGCTACTCAGTAACCTATTACATTTACTCAGTAACCTATTGCAGTCACTTAATAACCTATTACATTTACTCAGTAACCTTTTACAGTTAGTAACCTCATGAATGGCCGAGGCAAAAGACAGTGACATTGCCCTATCAAGCAGGACAATGCCCTAGAGACTTTTCATTTTACATATGATCAGCACCTTAGCTCACACTCAACCCAAGATAGTACCAAGGAGATCCAGAGAATGGCTGCTGATCACTCAGTGGATAGACCTATAGGCTTCCCCAAAGCCCACATCCTTAGCTCACAAGGATGATGAGGTTGGAGTGACCAAAGGAACTACCGAGTTTAAGCGGGACTAGAACGCCAGTCTGGCAATCGTCAGGCAGGGACGCTACCAGCAGGCCACCACAAACCAATTTCAATAAATCAAATTTCTTTTACTGGCATATTTTGATGTGACAAAATATCACTTACTAGTAAGGTAAAACTAATCATAAATAAGCGATTGTGTCAACAAAATGTCGTGGTACCTGAAATGAGTATGATTTATGAGAAATAGTGTGAAAATATTTTTATTTGGAGGATATCAAAAAATATCTATTCCTCATGAATATATATATATACATATATATACATATATATATATATATATATATGTGTGTGTGTGTGTGTGTGTGTGTATACTGTATACACGAATATGTACATCTATATATACGTATGTGTATATATTTATGGATATATGTAAAAACACATACACACGCATATATATCCATACACACACAAATATATATATATATATATATATATATACATTATATATATATATTATATATATATATATAAAGACCATCTAAATTCCGGTATCTCGCTAATCGAATATAAAGACCAAATCCGTTGTCAATCATCGCTGGAATTGGCTAACAAACAAATTATAATTAGTTAATCATCAAAACAGCTTTGGCAAACTCAACATGAAGAGCCTCTAAACTTATCATTCGTAAAACAAACTAATTTAATTTGCATTGGAGATTTATACATCGCAGGAAATAATAAATTATTTGTTTTTTTATATAAAGAATAACTTCGTGGAATTATTTTAATGTTGGAAGTAATGTGTATATGAATTTACGGTTAGTTTTATATTTTTATATCAATAACGTAATTGCTCATGATTCGTATAGCTAGAATGATCATATATATATATATATATATATAGATATATATATATATATATATATATAGATATATATATATATATATATATATCTATATATATATATATATATATATCTATATATATATATATATATGTATATATATATATATATACATATATATATATATATGTATATATATACATATATATACAGTACATACCTACATATATATACATATATATACATATATATATATATATATGGATATATATACATACATACATATATCTACATATATATATATATACACACATATATATAGATACATATATATACGTATATATATATATATATATATATATGTATATATATATATATATATATATATACATATATATATAATATATAGAGAGAGAGAGAGAGAGAGAGAGAGAGAGAGGAGAGAGAGAGAGAGATAGTAGCCTATATATAACCAATGTTAAATCATATGGATGTAACCAGCAAATCACATGATTTCGCATACGTATATCATGTGTATTTCTCCCCATGCATTTTTATCTTAATAGCGAGGTCACTGTAGAGTTCCTACAATTAAGACCCATAATGCCTTACCAATTATTCCTGATTCCAGGATTTGATGATAACTAATTAACAAAGGGTAAGTTTATAAATGAATGGTTGGGATGAAATGAACAGTAAGGAGCTTATATATATATATATATATATATATATATAAACATTAAGATATATCGTTAGAGAGATTTAAACCCTCCACACACCATGTTAAAAACGATCAATTAACCTCCTTCCATTATTTACAAACGCGAATTCCCTAATTGCCTCATGCGGATTTCGTGAGATTCCAGCAATGGCTTCATCACGCATCCTGAATAAGTCACTTTTACCATTTTTCTCTTGGGATTCGAAGTCAGTTTTGCCTCAGTATTATTCGGTGTTTTGGTCGGAGGTCATGATACCGGGAAAACCACTTAGTCTCCCTAAATTCAATACTAATTTTTACCTTTTTGGGGATTATCTCTTTTGGTGTTAAGTTTATAGATCAGAATTGACACGTGATTATGATAATTACAATGATGCGGTTTATTTTCTATATTTGAGAAGTATAGTTGTGGGTATATTCCAGGAATGTCTTTGGAGCTCAATTGGAGATAGATATATTCCAGGGCAGTCTTTAGGAGCTCTACTGGATATAAGTATATATCAGGACTGTCTTTGAGAGCTCAACTGGATATATGTATATTCCTGGACTCTCTTTATTACCTCAACTAGATATAAGTACATTCCAGGACTGTCATTGGGAGGTCAACTGGATATAGATATATTCCAGGACAATCTTTAGGAGCTCAATTAAATATAGATATATTCCAGGATAACCTTCAGGAGCTCAACTGGATACAGGCATATTCCAGGACAACCTTTAGGACCTCAATTAGATATAGGTATATTCCAGGACAATCTTCAGGAGCTCAACTGGATATAAGTGTTAATAACCACGATAACGATGAAATGCTTGACACGTACTCACGATATGAAAGTGACAGAAATAAATATATATATATATATATATATATATATAGATATATATATATATATATAGATATATATATATATATTTATATATATATAGATATATATATATATATATTTATATATATATATATATATATATATATATTTATATATATTTATATATATATATATATATATATACATATATTATATATAGATAATATATTTATATATATACATATATATAGACACATATATATATATATATATATATTATACATATATATATATATATATATATATTTATATATATACATATATATATACATATATATATATATATATATATAATATATATATACATATATATATGTATATATATATATATATATACCCTTAATGTTCATACCATAAATCTTAAGAATTCATCATAGTTAACTGTGATTGACTCTTCTGTATATGTATAGTGGTTCATGAATCTGTATTAGCAAAATGTATTTCTTCACAGACCATATGACCTAAAGAATTTAAATTCTATCTTTGCTTTTATTTTTCATTCACCTAACCGGGACTAGAAAATGGCACTGGGATTTTGGTCCTTTTAGCCTCTGTTTTTATAGTTTCTTAAAATAAGAGAAGAAAATGAGAAGGTAAAAGGAAAAACAAAAGATAGAAGAAAGAATGAAAAACCACAAACAAAAACAGATGTGATTTCTCCTTCCGTGCATGGAGGTAATTTCATCCATTAATGAAGCCACCGGCAGAACAATATGGGCGCAAAGGACAAATAATTATAGAGCTGGCAATTACGAAGGGCCAGCTGACGCTTTAAGTAGAGCCATTTCATGTATCTTGAATGAAATCGATGACTGTAACTTGGCAGTACAAAAAAAAGAAAAAAAAAAAATATGGTGTCAAGCTTTGATTTACTGAGAAGGTATTACGATAATGTGACTGGTGTCAAAAATCTTATTTTGTATTATAATTGTGTATTGATGTAGAGGTACTGTAGGTAATAAACAATTTTTTTTTTTTTTTTTGGTAGTCTAGCACCATAGCAGTACCAACCAAACTAAGCTGAATCCCTCTTCAGGCTAGGAGGAGCGAATGAAGGCAGGAAATAAATTGTCCAGGATATATTTACCATGTTTTATATATATGTATATATACATGTATATATATATATATATATATATAGATATAGATATATATATATATATATATCCAGTAAATAGTTAATTTTCTAGGTTCAACATTTATCCAGGGTAGCTATAGGTCGGAGGTTGAGGGTAGGCTGAGTCACCCTAACAGTACCAACCAAACTAGGCTGATTCCCTCGTCAGGCTGGGAGAATCGAAGAGAGGAAAAGTCCCCTATTCATAATATATGAAAGCAGGAAGTAGACTGCTCAGGATATATTTACCATGGATTATATATTTCCAGTAAATAATGAATTTTCTTTGTTTAACATTTATCCATGGTAGCTATAGGTCGGAGTGTGAGGGTAGGCTGTGGCACCCTAGCAGTACCAACCAAATTAGGCTGGATACCTCGTCAGGCTGGGAGGAGCGAATGAAGGCAGGAAATATATTGTTCATGATATAGTTACCATGGTTTATATATTTCCAGTAGATAATGAATTTTCTGGGTTTAACATTTATCCAGGGTAGCTATAGGTCGGAGAGTGAGGGTAGGCTGTGACACCCCAACAGCACCAACCAAACTCTCCTGGACCCTTCGTCAGGCTGGGAGGACTGAAGAGAGGAAAAGTCCCCTTTTATTCCTTATTTTGATGTCAGCTACCACTCAAAATTAGGTGAAGGGCCTTGGTAGATAGATAAAATAGATCTTGGAAACATTCCTGCCTTGCGGTCAGCTAGACTGGGGTTCGAGTCCCAATCAAACTCGTTAGTTTCTTCTAGTGTCTTCAACCTCACCTTCCTTATGAGCTAAAGACAGGATTTTGGGAGAGTCTATAGATATACCTGCTGAGCTAGAGGAGCACTCAGTAGAGCACCGTCCTCAACCTTGACCTTGACCTTTGACATTATTGGGGTGGATTTTCATACACTCAAGTATGAGCCAAGTTTTAAGTCTCTGTGACAACCATGTTCAACGTTATGACTGATTACATGCATTTGGATATTTTGCTTGACCATGACCTTGTCCTTTCACCTGGACCTTCCTGAATTTAATAATTTCCAGATTGTTATATAAGAGTTAATCCCTGCAAGTTTCATCACTCTACGAGTAAAATTGTGGCCAGGAAGTTATTCACAATCAAACACACACAAACAAACACACAAACAGGGGGTATAACAAAACCTACTTCCAACTTCGTTGGCGGATGTAATAATTTGCATAGTGAAACACTCCAAAGAGGTAGAGAAGGCTTTGCACTATGACGTAATTAACTACGTACAAACGTTTCAAAAATTTAATCAATACCAGATATGCACATAACAGTTAAAGCCTGCAAGTTTCATCACTCTACGATTAAAATTGTGGCCTGGAAGTTGTTCACAGAAAACTCAATAACACACAAACATGGTTTGAAACATAACCTCTTTCCAACTTCGTTGCCTCAGGTAATAAGAGGCAAAATGAAACAATCCAAAGAGGTACAGAAGGCTTTGCACTATGACACAATTAACTACGTACATACGTCCTTACTTACATGCGTGTGTGCCAAGGACACTGACATTTCAAAAGTCGAGATCCTCCTCTAAAACTCGGCGAAAACATATTGACTTTAATTGAAATCAATTCTGAGTTTTTATTGGCAGGAGAACATACATCACTGATACGATATTCCTGCGTTGCCAACGTCATAGTTTTCTTTGTTCTTCTATTTGTTTAATACTAAATGGTATGATTTTATTAAAGGCTGGAAATATTGAGGATTTTTATAAAGGCTTAAAATATCGATGATTTTCTTAAAGGCTGGAAATATTGATGATATTTATAAAAGCTTAAAATATCGAGGATTTTCTTATAAGATTGAAATGTCAAGGATTTTATCATAAGATTGAAATATCGATGATTTTCTTAAAGCCTTGAAATATCAATGATTTTTATAAAATCTTAAAAGAAATCGAGGATTTTTTATAAGATTGAAATATTGATGATTTTCTTATAAGCTTGGAATATCGATGATTTATTAAAGTCTTGAAATATTGATGACATTTAGAAAGTCTTGAAATATTGATGACATTTAGAAAGTCTTGAAATGTCGATGATAATCTTATAAGCTTAAAGACTTGAAATACCAATGCTTTTTTAAAGGCTTTGAGTATTAATGATTTTTAAAGAGGCTTAAAATATCGATGATTTTATTGAAGGCTTAAAATATTGAAGATATATATAAAGGCTTAAAATATTGATGATATATATAAAGGCTTGAAATATCGATGATTTTCATACAAGCTTAAAATATATATTATTTTCTAAAGGACTTAAAATACCAATTATTTTTTAAAGGCTTAGAGTATCAAGGATTTTTAAAGAGGCTTAAAATATCGATGATATTCTTACAAGCTTAATATATCAATGATTTTTTAAAAGACTTGAAATACCAATTATATTTTAAAGGCTTAGAGTATCAATGATTTTTAAAGAGGTTTAGAATATCAATGATTTTCTTATGAGCTTAATATATCAATTATTTTTTCTAAGACTCAAAATACCGATGATTTTCTTATAACCTTAAAATATCAAGGATGTTTAGAAAGACTTAAGTTAACAATGATTTTCTGAAAAGACTTAAAATACGAATTATTTCTTAAAAGGCTTAATGTATTATTGTTTTTTGAAAATTCTTATATAATCGATGATTTTCGTGAAGGCTTAATATATCAATGATTTTCTTAAAGGCTTAAAATATCAATGATTTTCTTAAAGGCTTAAAATATCTATGATTTTTAAAGAGTTATAATATCGATAATAGCATTAGGCTTAAAATACGGTTGTCTGAAATATCTAAGTGTTAAAGCTAAGCAGATTAGCATGAATTTTGGATGTCATTAAAATATATTGTTTAGTTATGAATAATGTATCTCTCTCTCTCTCTCTCTCTCTCTCTCTCTCTCTCTCTCTCTCTTATATATATATAACGTTAGTAATTTATGAAAATAGATCTTCATAGATATTTATAAGTCTTATCAAGACGACAACCCCTTTTTTTCTTACAGTAAAAAGAGTTTTCAGTGTTGGAGGTAAAATGCTTTACATATTTTAAAGTATGAAACGAACCTTGATAGCATAATACACAGCATATATATATATATATATATGTATATATGTATATATGTATATATATATATATATACATATATATATAGTGTGTGTGTGTTGTAATAATAGATAAAAGTACCTTTATATATATATATATATATATATATACAGTATATGTATATATATGTATATATGTTCAGTATTTATTATTATTATTATTATTATCATTATTATTATTATTATTATTATTATCATCATCAAGGCCAAAAACGTCGTCTCTCTGCAGCCATCAAAGGAAGTTCTTGCGACAGTCGAAAAGTTGTTTGGGTTCTTTGATTGCTTTACTGATGAGAGGGAACTTCAGGTGAGACCTGGCTTGTGCCATTCCCTGATTATAGTGCTTCTGAAGGCATACCTCCAACAACAATAACAACAACAACAACAACAACAAAAACAACAACATTAATAACAACAACAACAACAAAATAACAACGACGACAACAACAACAACAACAAAAACAACAACAAATGCAGACGTTTTTAATTCACCGCAGTACAAAGGCCTCAGATATGTTTTGGTCAATTGTGGAATGGTGATGGTAAAAGACAACAGCAACAACAACAACAACAACAAAAACAACAACAACAACACAAACAACAACAACAAATGCAGCCATTTCTAGTCCACCGCAGGAAAAGGGCCTCAGACGAGTCTTTAGTCATGTCTGGAGATTGATTAGATTTCATCACCACTCCGTCCAATTGTAGATTGGTGACGGTGGGAGACTCTAGTCTGATCACTCACAGCAATGATAGTCACCGCAGGAGAAAGGCCTCAGATATGTCCTTAATCATGTCTAGGGTTTGGCTAGTTTTCATCGCTACGCTGGCCTACTGTGGATTGGTGATGGTGGGAGACTTTAGTCTGATCACGCACAACAACAACAACAACAAATGCATTCTTTTTAGTTCAATGCAGGACAACGGCCTCATATATGTCCTAGTCATGTCTGGGGTTTAACTAGTTTTTCATCACCATTCTGGACAACTGTGGACTGGTGATGGTAGGAGACTTTAGTCTGATCGCTCACTGCAAACCACCCTGATATGGGTGGCCCTGACCAGTACAGCTTTGCAGATCATGGCGATACAGAAACCCTTTTCACCCCGTTAAGGTATCAATACTCAGCTAATTCGACATTAATCGAATACTGGAGCACGCTAAACGTCTATATGTATAGATAGAATTGCACTTACCACGTGCATACACAGTGATTCCACCTTTCTAACTCAGCCCAAGATTTTCTTAACTACAACATGACAGTTGTATATAAACGTCATATATATATATACATATACATATATATATATATATATATATATATGTATATATATATTAT
>NC_090754.1:57981409-57987040 GCF_036898095.1 Palaemon carinicauda
CTGAGAGAAAGAGAGAGAGAGAGAGAGAGAGAGAGAGAGAGAGAGAGAGAGAGATAATTTTGTTTTGCTAATGAAAAAGAAATTAGTAGGTTTTACACCACGAATTGAAAGTTATTTTAATGAAAATTGTTATAATATACCTTGAGAGAGAGAGAGAGAGAGAGAGAGAGAGAGAGGAATAACGGTTTTATAAAGATTTTAACACAGAAGTAGTGCCACATATTATAAAGAATAATTAGTGCTTTTAAGATGGAAAACTAAACAGAAAAATTTTTGGAAAATAGACAAAATAATGATTTCTGAAAATATTATTAGATATGTTTTTATTCGAAAGAATATTTTTTTTTAAATCTATAGAATAAAATAAAAGCTAATGAATGCTTTTAAATGTGAAAATTAAAAGGAAAAAAATATGATCTAAAAGTATATTTAGATATATTTAGCAATTATTTGTTCTTGAAGATTATCCATAATGATATTAGATTGGGAAGGAGACTGTAGAGCCAGAGAATTAGAAGACTTCAGATGGGGGATCTGAAGACTTTTGGTATATAAAAAAAATAAGAAGAATTAAGTCATTCAACAAGAAATTCTATAAACAGCTCCAAGAGCAACATCTCTCAAACCATTTGGAGTCTTATCACACATAATGAACTTGCTTTCCATTCAGGAAGCAAAATATAATCAAGGAAAAATCATCTAAGCCAATTTTCTTCAGAATTTCCTCACAACGGGAAAAGGAAAAGTGATCTTTGGCTTTGTAGGTAAAAGATGTTGTTTAGATGGAAAGAAAAGAGGGGGAAAAAAAGGTGGCTGTGCTACTGACAGCTTGATAATAGGAGAGAGAGAGAGAGAGAGGAGAGAGAGAGAGAGAGAGATCTATTACAGGCTCTACGCTCTTATAATATTCCTTCAGTGTTACATCCTATACATACAATCCTTATTGGTCGTCAAAATGAGAGAGAGAGAGAGAGAGAGAGAGAGAGAGAGAGAGAATCTTTAGGCTCTTGATATTCCTTTAGTATTAAATCCTATATGTATGCGTATATATATATATATATAATATACAATCCTTAGAGAGAGAGAGAGAGGAGAGAGAGAGAGAGAGAGAGAGGCTCCTGTATATCTTAATATTCCTTCAGTGATACATCCTAATTATTCAATCTTCAGTGAGAGAGAGAGAGAGAGAGAGAGAGAGAGAGAGAGAGCGCTCTTCAAGACACCAGTTCCCCCTTCGAAGCTCTTTGGTAGGTTAATCAGTTTCACTTTCTCTCTTTGCTTCCTCTTACTAAGTAATTCCTCTTTTTAGTCTAAGCTGACTCTTCCTCTTTATCCAATTATCTTGTTATTTTTTTTTTTTTATTCAGTTTTTCGATTATCTAAGCCATCAGTTGAGTGTGAAGTTGAAGAGTTGATCAAACGATGTAATTAATGTTAAGTGTTTAGTCTATGCGTAGCCTCTTTTTTATGTGATATTTATTTTTGTTCGGAAGCTGATTAGAGATAATGGTAGTACATAATTATCTATCTAACTATTTACCAATCTGATTTTTCATATTCATATATATATATATATATATATATTTATATATTTATATATATATATATATATATATATATTATGTATATATATATATATATATAGATATATATATATATATTTATATATATATATATATACAAAATACATATATACATATACATATATATATATAAACACACATATATATATATATATATATATATACATACACACATATTCAAAACCCGACTAAAAACGACTAGAGAATTCCCTAAAAACGAATACCCAAACAACAAACAAATTTCTCCTTCAATTCATTTATTCATAATTCATATGTTGGTGAGAGGTAAGTGAGAAGTGGTTTGGACGGGGCCTTTTCTAAATTCCTATTTTCCCCAACTTTTGGTGCTATGAATTCTACCTTCAAAATCAGATTAATTTTGAAGACGTTAGGTAAATATTTTTTTGTTTTCAACAAATAATTATTAATGAATATTTATTCTCTGTTTGTTTTAATAAATAATAAATCATAAAAACTTTCACATTTATTGACCCTCAAGAGTTTAAAATATCTAACATAATTCTTCTTAAAGTTTATATTTGAAAGATCTATTTTAATGTTGTTTCTGCTCTTAGAATAATTAATTCTAATTTCTCATTACTTCTCTTGTTTGCTTATTTCCTTAATACCTTTCCTCACTGGAATATTTTTTCCTTGTTTGGGTACCTGAGCTTATATCATCCTGCTTTTTCCAACTAGGGTTGTAGCTTAACTAATAACAATAATAATAATAATAATAATTACAACAATAATAATAATGATAAGGAAAATAATAACAATAATAATAATAATGATGATTGCAATTATACTTATGATTATAAGTAAAACTATATTAATAATAATAATAATAATAATAATAATAATAATAATAATAATGACCTTAATAATGATAATAGTAATAATAATACTGAAGCAAAATCTTCAATAATTAAAACTAATATAATTAATAATAATAAATTATGCTAAACATATTTTTCATCATTTATTAAAGAAAATCTTCCTAAATAAATGAACATAGGCCTACGAGTCCTAAACAACACTTCAATATACCATTCGTGTATATTCCAGAAACATGTGCAACGGTGTTAGGCCTATTTTAAAGAGATATATAATTAAACGAAGGTAGAAGTCCGGGAATTTCTATTTTTCTTTTGAAGGAGATAGGCCTAAGTGACACGATTCTCCGGTTGAGGTAAACGCATTAGGGCCCTAACGGATTAGGAGATGGAATTAAGGGAGCGTTTTCAGTTCATTGTAAATAAATGTAAAATTAATTGTTATTTAAAACCGTTGTATTGATGTTCATGATTCTATGATTAAAGGCTTAACTGATATATAATATATATATAGTATTTGTGTGTGTGTGTGTGTGTATATATAATGTATATATGTACACTAGTATATAATATTATATATGCGCAAATATATATAAAGGTATATATTAGTATATATGTGTGTGATGTGTGTGTGGGTGTACTATATATATATATATATATATATAGATAGATATATTATATATAGATACATATATATATATTATATATATACACACATATATATACATATATACACAGAAATATAATAAGTATAGATATATATGCATATATATATATATAGTTATTAGTATATATATATGTATATAGATAATGTATATATTTATATATATATATATGTATATATATAATGTATATATATATATATTATATAGTATATATATATATATATATATAGTATATATATAATATACTATATATATATATATACTATTACTATAATATATATATACATTTATATATATATACATATATATATATATATATACACTATATATACTATATATATACTATATATATATATATAGTATATTATATATAGTATATATATATGTATATATATAATGTGTATGTATATATAGTAAGTATATTATATATATATATATGTGTGTGTGTATATATATATATATTATATATATAATATTAGATTATAAAGTACAACCCGAAGAATCAAAATTCCCAATTTAGAATCAAGCTCCTATACTTAAACGCAAGTGTAACCAAACCCACACCTCATCATCCTTTCTCGTCAAAACACAAATCACCAAACACCATCAGAGTTCGTGTAGTAATCAACAAATCCAAAAACAACAATAACAAACAAACAACATCATTATCTAAGCCAATACTTAAGATACTCAACTACGCATTCATCCAAATTGAAGGCACCTCCCGACCCCAGCGCCCCCCTTCTCCCTCTCTACAATCATTGTTTGATTATACAAATAGATTGTATAAATCCACATAATCTTAATGAGAGCCATTGAACTTCCAGTTATTAAGGCCGTATTGATATTGCGACGTTCCTCGCTATTACGATAATGGTTATGGCCCTCGTCGTAGAGCGAGTCGTTAGGAGGATTCACCGGGGGGGGGGGGGGGGGGAGATGTTGTGTCAGCTCTTGCCAATATTATTATGTATTTCGGTGATTGGTCTTGTGTATATAAGTATATGAATATATAATTGTATACACATAAGTATATGAATATATAATTGTATACACATAAGTATATGCATATATAATTATTGTATTTGTGTATATATATATATACTATATATGTATGTATGTATATATACTATACATATATGTATATATATATATATATATATATATTCAGTGTATATTATATATATATATATATATATAAAATATATATATATTCAGTGTATATATATACATATATAATACATATACATATATATATATATATATTATAATAATATATATATCAGTGTATATATACTTACATATTTAATATTATATATATATATATATATATATTATATATGTATATATATACAACTGAATATATATATTTATAGTATATATATATATATATATATACATATGTATCTTATTTGTATACATAATATGAAATTTATTAAATGTATATATATATACATATATACATATGTATCTTATTTGTATACATAATATGAAATTTATTAAATGTATATATATATACATTAAATACATATATAGAAAATATATATATATATATATATATATATATAATGTACATATGTGTAGAACTCATCATCTCGTTCCTCATTTTTCTAATCCCACAAGCTTATATCTAAGCGGGGAGTAAAACATAAGAAACCATTTCACGTACCTGGTTGAGCTCAAATTGGAGTATACTGTTCTCTTTAAGTACGTACTTACGTCCTGTAGTGAGAAGACAGGATATAATTCTATATTTCATTAGCATATATATGTGCTAAATTCATATACAATTTACTAAAGATGACTATGCCCTGAAGCAACAAGACCAAGAAGGTAAAAATCTACAGAAAGTGTTTTTATTTAATCTTTGAGATATTTTATCACTCCTAAGTGGTTTTAGCTCCACTAAGATATAAAACGTACAGTCTATCTCCTTTTTCCCTCAACTTCTAGGAAAATGGTAGTAGCAGCTGACGTTGAATTTGTGTGGTTTTTACGCAAAGCATTAGAGAACAGAGTGTAGTATGCTTTTGTGGATTATGGGAATATCATGCCTGATATAAAATCAATATCCATTCTACTAGAAAGAAACAGTTTTGAAGAAACCTCAGTACTTTCTATAACATTCAAAAGATCTGTAGTGGTTCTCTGGTAATCTCAGAAGTACGTTGTTATGCAGGAAAAATTAAAAGTCATAAATATGTGAAATGGCGAATCTTAAGACGTTTTAGATGACTAATCAATTTCAATTTAGTAAAAATTAAATGCAAGGAATATATGACAGGACAAATCTGAAGAAATTTTAGATACCTAATCAATATCAATTTAGTTATAACGAGAAACACAAAACTGAACTGTTCTCTATTAAACTTTGAAGTAAGTTTTCTTTCAGAAAGAAAAACTTAAATATCCACATATATGAAAAGAAAAAAATCAAATGTCACAAATATATGATAGAGCAAATCTTAAGAAGTTTTAGATATTTAATCGATATCAATTTAGCTAGAAAGAAAAAACATAAAATTGGACTGTTCTCTATTAAAACTC
>NC_090754.1:57987540-57990040 GCF_036898095.1 Palaemon carinicauda
TGTATTGAATTGATAATCAAAGTTCTTTGAGTTTGTACAAAAATACATTGTTCGAAGTTCAACTGCTTTGCATTGAACCGATAACTAATGTTCTTCTATTTTGTAAAAAGATATCATTTATATTACTACTACTAGTACTACTACTACTACTACTACTACTATTTCTACTACTACTACTACTAGCTAATCTACAACCCTAGTTGGAAAAGCAGGATGATATAAGCCCAAGGTTTTCAACAGGGAAAAACTATCCAGTTGGGAAAGGAAGTAAGGGAATAAATAAACAATATAAGACGTAATGAACAATTAAAATAAATATTCAAAAAACATTATCAACATTAAAACAGATATAAGCTATAAAGAAGACATATGTCAGTAACAGCAAAAACACACACACACACACATATATATATATATATATATATATATATATATATATATATATATATATATATTTATATATATGTATATATATATATATATATATATATATATATATATTATATATATATAATGGAATAAAAAAATAATGGAACAGCAATATCAAGAACATAAATAACAGGAAAAAAATATATAATTAATTTATTTCATCATATTATTCTCTTATCAACATATGCATGAATAAAAAAAAATATATATAAACAGCAATAACAAGAACACATAAAACAATAAAAATATATAACTAATTTATTCCATTATTTCATTGTCTTATCTATGTATTGAGAACACAATACCACGAAAAATTATTAATTTATTTTTAGAATTTAAATTTGCTGTTTACCATTCTTGACATCTTTTGTGTGGATATGATTTTTAATTAATTTTCTTTTGTTCTCCTAAACTCCCTATTAGCGACAGGGGTTCTACAAGATAATGAGATTGAATCCTTTCTTCTCTATTCTCTCCTTAATGCAATGTGCTCTCATTATTATTATTATTATTATTATTATTATTATTGTTACCTGTATTATTACTATTATTATTAGTTGTTGTTGTTGTTGTTGTGCTATTATTTTGATTTTTTCATCATCAACACCATCATCATCACCATCATCATTATCATTATTATCATTATCATCATTACTATTATTATTATTATTAGTATTATTGTTATTATTATTATTATTATTATTATTATTATTATTATTATTATTGTTGTTGTTTTTTACTATTATTCATTATCATATAGTTATCGTTATCATTATTGCTATTGTTATTGTTATTATTATTATTTTTCTAGGCTACAACCCTAGCTAGAAGAGCAGGGATGCTATAAGCCCAAGGGATCCAACAGAGAAAATAGCTTAGTGAGGAAAAGCGACAAAGAAATATACTATAAGAGAAATTTAAGAATAGCAACATTGAAATAAATCTATTGAAACTATAGAAACTTCAAAATAACAAGATGAAGAGAAATAAGATAGAATGATGTGCCTGAGTGTACCCTTAAGCAAGAGAACTCTACTCCAAGACAGTGGAAGACCATGGTACAGAGGCTATGGCACTACCCTAGAATAGAGAACAATAGTTGGATTTTGGAGTGTCCCTCTCCTATTATGTATGTTCCTTGGTGTACTTATTATACTCTCTTTTATTTTATCCTTTTATAATATTGATATGGTTATCTATTTTCTTTTATATGTTAATTTTCTTTTAACAAGTTAGTATTTAGATAAGAATAATTGGAAATGTATTAAAAAATATTTCTGCTTCCTGTATATAATACAGTTGATAGAATAAAAAAAAAGTGTTTCTTTCGTAAACTTTCTCTTCTAATATATCATGAAAGAAGATTAGGCTGAAAGTTGTGTGGCCTTTATAAAAAACTGATTACCCGATGACGTCATGGTATTCCAGGGAGTTAATTACGATGACGTCATATACAAACTTTTTATTGCGTTCAATAGGTTGATTACGTTCATTTGACCTTTTATATTCTATGTGTTGTATTTATGAATAAATGAAATAAATTTGTGATCATATATGATAAAGATATATTATTTATCTGTAAAACTATACTAAATGAAACATTATATCAAAAAGATATTGAGATATTTTCTTCATTTATAAACTTCTTATTACGTTCAATAATTAATTACGTTAATTTGACATTTTATATTCTCTTTATAGTATTCATGAATAAATGAAATAAATTTGTCATTATTTACAATAAAAAAATAATATTTGTTTGCAAAACTATGCTAAAAGAAACATAATATAAAAAAGTAAGAGATATTTTCTCCATATATAAACTTTTTTATTACGTTCACCAAGATAATTATGTTCATTTGATCTTTTATATTCTCTTTATAGTATTCATGAATAAATGAAATAAATTTGTGACCATATACAATAAAGATATAGTATCTATCTGTAAAACTATACTAAATGAAACATTATATCAAAAAGAGATTGATATATTTTCTCATACTTTCCACTACCTTCAACTATCGTCTTTCTACATCTATGTCATGAAAGTTGAAAATCTTCTTCTTCGCCA
>NC_090754.1:58005040-58010040 GCF_036898095.1 Palaemon carinicauda
TTCAAGGTTCAAGGAGGAATATTAGAGTGATGTCAATTTTCGTATATCTTTGATGCCATTAGGATAACCATTCTTTTTTTTTTTCCAGTAAAATATGATTATTATTCTACGACTGAAGTCGAGGAGGGATATTAATATCTAAATTCGTTTTTCATCATTTGATAGAACGATTCTAGGTAATAATGATCTGTGAGACAAATGGATATAATCTATCAATGAATTTCTTGATTAAGTGTTGCTGAGACCTTAGAAATTCAAACTTATTAAACATAATTTTTGGTTATGCTTTTTGATATATTTTTATTTATTAAATGTTGTCAAAGATTCTTGTTATTAATATTTCTTTAATTTTTTTTAGTTTCTGTATGAGTGTTGGTAAGACTTGAGAAATTTTAACTTATTGAAAATAATTTTTGGTTTAGCTTTTTAATATATTTCTATTTATCAAACATTGCTCAAATTTTTTTTTTATAAATCTCTTGTTTACTTTTTTCATTCATATGAATGTTTTGTTTTATTATTTGTTTATAGTTTATTCTTCAGTCTTGGTGTGACTTTAGAAATTCAAACTTACTGAAAATAATTTTTGGTTGACCTTCTTGATATATTCTTATATATTAAAAAATTTTCAAGATTATTGTTATTATTTCGTTCATTTCCTCTTTCATATGAATGTTTTATTTTGTCATTTGTTTATAGTTTATCCTTTAGACTTGAAGATCTTGAGTCTTGTTGAGACTTTAAAAATTCAAATTTATTGAAAAACAGGGATGGCCAGGCAATGGCTACCCAAAACAAACACATCCTTACCTCATAAGGATGGTGAAGTTGCAGATTCTATAAGAAACTATCAAGCTTTTAAAGGTTTAAAGTTCGTTCATGAATGGCAGACGCAAGGGACAGTCACATTGCCTTATCAAGCAGGTCAATGCCCTAGAGACTGACCATATATACATATGATCAACGCCCAAGCTAAACTAGGCCCAAGAAGGGGAAGGCAATGGCTGCTGATGACTCAGCAGATAGATCTATAGGCTACTACACAGTCCACATCCTTATCTCACAAGGATGGTGAGGTTGGAGCGACCAAAGAAACTATTGACTTTGAAAGGGTCTCGAGCCCCAGTCCAGCAAGATTGCAAGGTAGGGACGTTTCTAATAGAGAGCTACTATAACTCTAATGGGTATTTCTTAATTCATGTCTTATAGCCTTCAACGCTACTAAATCTCTTCTATCTTAATCACTTAGTGGCTTATTGGAAACGTCCCTGCCTGGGGATTTGCCGGACTGGTGTTCGAGTCCCGCTCAAGCTCGATGGTTTCTTGTAGTGTCTGCAACCTCACCATCCTTGTGAGCTAAGGATGGAGTGTTTAGGGGAAGCCTATAGGTATACCTACAGTCATCAGCAGCCATTACCTGGTCCACCCTGGTCCTAGCTTGGATGGAGAGGGGCTTGGGCGCTGATCATACACTCAAACACACACACAAACACACACACACACACACACACATATATATATATATATATATATATATATATATATATATATATATATATATATATGTACATATATATACATATATATGTACATATATATAAATACATATACATATATATATACATATATGTACACATATATATATATATATATATACATATATATATATATATATATATATATATATATATACATATATATATGTCCATATATTATATATATACATATCTATATATATATATATATATATATATATATATATATATATATATATATATATATATATATATATATATTTATATATATATATATATATATATATATATATATCCATATATATATATACATATATAAATGTACATATACTGTACTATATATATATATATATATATATATATATATATATATATATATATATATCTATATATATATATATATATATATATATATATATTTATATATATATATATATATATATATATATATATATATATATATATATATATATATATATATATATATTCTGGCCTACCAGGGCAATATTACTATCCCTTGCTTCTGCCATTCATGAGTGGCCTTTAAACCACTAAACTACACTTATAATAAAGAGGATAATCATACCAGAACTCCCTAGCTGCTTCCGAGATAGTTCGTGGGTACAAACATCAAAACAAACATCAAAACAAACAAACAGACACGGGGTTTACAGAGAACTCGTCCCAAAACTTCGTTAGCCCAACGTAATAAGGCGAGGGGGCAAAGTAAACACGAACCTGAGGGAAACTCCCACCTGGAGGAGGAGACGAAGGACGAGAATAAACACGAAGAAACATCTATAATAAGCTCTTCTTTCCCTGTAATGACCCGAAGCTCTGGCACGAAAGACACGCATGGCGAGGTTCCTTTTTTTTATAGTTATTTGCGATAACACGAGCCGAGAGAAACATGAGTCTTTTACAGCAACAGCTTCCTTTTGTTCGCTATACAATGGGTGACTGGGAATAGACTGGGAATAGGCTTGCGGAGGTGTATCACGGAGTACTTAGTTTGATTTGAAGTTAATAGATTTATTGTCGTCTTGGTTGTGAGGTGTCATTCGCTTAGAAATTTTATCAGTTTTTTAAACTTTTATTCTCTGGTTTTTCTCAATTTGATTAATATGAATTTATAGTTTTGGTTATAGATTTTAATTTGCTGAAAAAATTTATCATTTTTTTAAACTTTTATTCTCTGGTTTTTCTCGGTTTGATATAAGATAAATTTATTATAGTTTTGGTTATAGATTTTAATTTGCTGAAAATATTTATCAGCACTTAAAAAGAAATGGCTCTTTTTAATTTGATTAGAAAATAGATTGATTTATTATCGTCTTGGTTTTGAAGTGTTATTTACTTAGAAATTTTATCATTTTTTAAACTTTCTCTGGTTTTTCTCAGTTTGATATGAGATAAATTTATTATAGTTTTGAATATAGATATTCTTGCTGAAAAAAAATTTATCAACAGTTATAAAAATGGCTTGATAAATATATTTATTATAGGTTTTGTTATAGATATTTATTTATTGAAAATATTTATCAGCACTTAAAAAAAAAGGCTCTTCTTAATTTGATAAAAGAAAATACATTTATTATCGTCTTGGTCACAGATAATTATATGCTGAAAACATTTATCATTACTTATATAAAAAAAAATCCCTTGTTATTCTTAAATTGATAAAACTATAAATAGATTTATTATCGTCTTGGTTATATATAGCTATTTGCTAAAAAAAGTTTATCAATACTTTAAAAAAAAAAATCCCTGGTTCTTAATTTGATAATGTTCAAAAGTTCAAAGTTGGAGCAAATGTTTTTATGTTGACCAGGCTGACATGAGTCTTTTTATTGTCTATATATGACATATCTGTTTTTGACGTTGTTACTGTTTTTAGAATGATATATTATTAATTCATTCTCATCATTTATATATTTCCTTATTTCCTTTCCTCACCGGGCTGTTATTCCCTGTTGGAGCCCTTGGGCTTATAGCATCTTGCTTTTCCAACTAGGGTTGTAGCTTGGCTAGTAATATTGATAATAATAAAACCAAAATACTTTTATCATCATCTTAGTTATAAACAATTATTTGCTGAAAAAAAATGATCAACAATTAAAAAAAACATTCCCGGCCATTAATTTGAATGAAGGTAAATTCATTCATCTTCGTTTTTGTTATAAATAATTATTTGCTGAAAACAAAATTATCAGCACTTTAAAAAAAAAATATCTTATTAATTTGGTAAAAGATAAATACACATATCGTCTTGGTTATGTATAGTTATTTGTTTAAACTTCTTTTAAAACTTTTTTCCCTAGTTTAAAGTTTTGTTGAACTTTCCGTTAAGTAATGTTGAGTGAAATAAGTCTTTATTTACTCTTATGTAAAAGTTTGTCTAGTTATTATGATATTTATCAAGCCTCTTATAGTCCAAGGACAGTAATTCTTTATTAAGATAGTACATTTGCTTAATTTTTTTATTTATTTACTGCATAAATAAAGTTGGTTTATAAATCTAACTTACAGTAAATGTTTTTTTTTTTTCATGTTAAACTGGCTAACATAAATCTCTCTTATAGTTTATATATGAAAGATCGGTTTTAATGTTGTTACTGTTCTTAAAATATTCTATTGTTTTGATGTTGTTACAGCTCTTAAAATATTTCATTTTAATTTTTCATTACTTTTCATATAGCTTATTCATTTCCTTATTTCTATTCCTCAATAGGCTATTTTTCCCTGGTGGAGCTCTTGGACTTATAGCATCCTGTTTTTTAAACCAAGGTTGTAGCTTTACTAGTAATAATAATAATAATAATAATAATAATAATAATAATAATAATAATAATAATAATAATAATAATAATAATAATAATAATAATAATAATAATAATAATAATAATAATAATAATAACAATGAGGTTTAACACTTCGATTGAGTTTGTTAAAATCAGGATAAAAGAGTGAAGTAACTTTATATGTCACAAATAAAATAAGTTAACCATATTTGCTGAAATCAGGATAAAAGAGTGAAGTAACTTTATCTGTCAGAGATGGAATAAGTTAACCTTATTTCTTAAAATCAGGATAAAACCGTAAATGGAGTATATTACTTTATGAATAAAAAACATAAATTCTATTCATAGAAATATTTTTCTATCCTTTTGAACCAAAATATAATAAGCCATAAGTACATTCACACATTCCGAGTCTTGAAATCTGTCCACCATTTCTTTAATGACACGAAAATTACCCTTTTCTTCACTTTCTTAAAAGATTATACACTTGCTGTTCAAACTAGAGTCTTGGAATTTCAAAGAGGCTTTTGAAGACATTATACGTTCCTTTTAAAAAGTTTCAAAGACGTTTAAAATCTCGTTTCGTGAAAAGTTTCACTATGAAATGAAACGTAATTGTAAGTGTCTTGTAATAAAAAAACTTAAATTCTATTCATAGAAATAT
>NC_090754.1:58030040-58040040 GCF_036898095.1 Palaemon carinicauda
TATGTTCGTATAAGGCAACATTTATTGCACAAGAGAACAACTGTTCAATGTGAGAACCTTTATCATACAAATAAATTGAGTAAAATAACATAAATATCAATATTAACAATAGTAATTATTATTGTTGTTGTTGTTGTTGTTGTTGTTGTTGTTGTAGTTGTTGTTGTTGTTGTTGTTGTTGTATAAAAAATCGTTTACTACATAAGATGTAATATATTGCATAAGGAAACAGTTCACCTTTATTGCATAATAAAACTTTTATTGCAGGCTATAAGAAAACTTTTATAGTTGAAGAAAAAGTTTCTTGTCTATGGTTAATTTGTCCTTATTTGTGAGGTTTACTGAAGGCCGGATGTATATTCCTAATTGCGATGCTAAGGAATGCAATGTTAGGAAGAAAGAATAATGAGTAAATGCAAACTAGAAAGAAAACAATGAAAATACTCAAGAGAGAAGAAGATATCATGACAATGATTCTTTGATTATTGGTGAGTTACTCATTATTCAATTATGGTTAATAATATGGCGGATATAAAAGTAGTTTATATTTTTCCCAACTATATAAACCTTTGTTCTTTACTTAGGAGATATGATATAATATAGAAGGGATGTATTTGTTCAGGAACAAATGTCATATTTAGAAAAAAATGGAATTTTTTCTAACTACACAAACCTTTGTTCTTTACGAAGCAGATATATTAAAAGAAACATTTGTGTGTTCAGGATCAAATGTCAAATTTGGAGGTAATTTTTATGTTTCCTAACTAAACAAACAATTGTTTTTTATTTGGGAGAAAGAACGAAGGAATGTATTTGTTCAGGAACATGTCCAATTCGAAAATAAGTTTTACGTTTCGTAACTATATAAACCTTTGTTATTTAAGCAAGAGATATAGGAGAAAGATAGATCATTATATGTGCAGGAACAAATGATAAATTTGAAAATAATTTCTATACTTCCTAACTATACAAACCTTTGTTCTTTACGTCGGAAATATGATAAAAGAAAGAATGTTCGTATTTGTGCAGAAACAAATGTCAAATTTGGATATAATATTTGTTTCTTAATTATACAAACCTTTGTTCTTTACGTAGGAGATAAGATAAAAGAAAATAGGATAGTATTTTTGCAGTAACAAATGACAAATTTGGAGGTAATTTTCATGTTTCCTAACTATACAAAACCTTTGTTCTTCACATAGCATATATATTAAAAGAAAAGTTTGTATGTGTTAAGGAGCAAGTGACAAATTTAGAAGTAATTTTCATGTTTCCTAACTATACTTTGTTCTTTACAGAGGAGATATGATAAAAGAAAGATGGTTTGTATTTGTGCAGGAACAAATGACAAATATAGAAGTAAATTTCATGTTTCCTAACTATACAAACCTTTGTTCTTTACGTCGGAGATATGATAAAAGAAAGGAAGATTGTATTTGTGCAGGAACAAATGACATATTTAGAGGTAATTTTTACGTTTCCTAACTATACAAACATTTGTTCTTTACGTAAGAGATATGATAAAAGAAAGACGTTTAGTATTTGTGCATGAACAATTGTCAAATTTAGGTGTATTTTTCATGTTTCCAAACTATACAAACTTTTGTTCTTCACTAAGGAGATATAGTAAAAGAAAGAAATGTTAGTATTTGTGCAAGAACAAATGACAAATTTACAAATAATTTCTATACTTCCTAAGTATACAAACCTTTGTTCATTACGTAGGAGATATGATAAAAAGAAGGATAGTATTTGTGCAGGAACAAATGATAAATTTGCAAATAATTTCTATACTTCCTAACTATACAAATCTTTGTTCTTTACGTCAGATATATGATAAAAGAAAGAATGTTAGTATTTGTGCAGAAAAAAATGTCAAATTTGGATATATTTGTTTCCTAACTATACAAACCTTTGTTCTTTAAGTAGGAGATATGATAAAAGAAAGAAGGATTGTATTTGTGCAGGAACAAATGACAAATTTGGAAAATATTTTTATATTTTCTAACAATACAAACCTTTGTTCTTTACATGGGAGATATGATAAAATTAAAAAAGTTAGTATTTGTGCAGAAACAAATGGAAAATTTAGAAATCGTTTTTATTTCCTAACTGCAAAAACCTTTGCTCTTTACTTAGGAGATATGATAAAAAAGGAGGTTAGTATTTGTGCATGAACAAATGAATAATGTGGAAGTAATTCTTATGTTTCCTAACTACACAAACCTTTGTTTTTTACATAAGAAATATGATAAAAGAAAGATTAGTATTTGTGCATGAACAAATGACAAATTTTGAGGTATTTTTTACGTTTCCTAACTATACAAATCTTTGTTCTTTACATATGAGATACGATAAAAGAAAGAAGGATAGTATTTGTGCAGGAACAAATGGAAAATTTTGAAGTAATCTTCATGTTTTCTTACTATACAAACCTATGTTCTTTACGTAGGAGTTATGATAAAAGAAACAAGGTTAGTATTTTTGCAGGCACAATGGACAAATTTAGAAGTAATTTTAATGCTTCCTAACTATATAAACCTTTGTTCATTAGGTAGGATATATGATAAAAGAAACAATGTTAGTATTTGTGCAGGAACAAATGGAAAATTTAGAATTAATTTTAATGTTTCCTAACTATACAAAACTTTGTTCTTTACACAGGGGATATCATAAAGGAAACAAAGTTAGTATTTGTGCAGGAGCAAATGGAAAATTTAGAACTTTTTTCATGTATCCTAACTATAAAAACCTTTGTTCTTTACATTGTAGATATGATAAAATAAAGGATAGCATTTGTGCAAGAATAAATGACAAATTTGGAACTAATTTCTATTACTTCCTAACTATACGAACCTTTGTTCTTTACTTAGAAGATATGATAAAAAAAAAGAAGGTTATTATTTGTGCAGGAACAAATGTTAAATTTCGAAGTAATTTTTACGTTTTCTAACAATACAAACCTTTGTTCTATACATGGGAGATATGATAAAAGAAACAAGGTTAGTATTTGTGCTTAAACAAATGACAAATTACGAATTAAATTTTATGTTTCCTAACTATACAAACCTTTGTTCTTTACATGGGAGATATGATAAAAGAAACAAGGTTAGTATTTGTGCAGGAACAAATGACAAACTTGGAAATAATTTTTCTGTTTCCTAACTACACAAACCTTTGTTCTATACATGGGAGATATGATAAAAGAAACAAGGTTAGTATTTGTGCAGGAACAAATGACAAACTTGGAAGTAATTTTTCTGTTTCCTAACTACACAAACCCTTTTTTTAATATATCCATAACTTATTCTTATCAAAATACATTTGATACTCTCGATAATGTGCGTAAATGATTGCAACGTAAAATATCTAAATGTTGGTGTAGTTAAGAAAAGCGAAAGTACCAAGTTAATATATACGGCTTTTCTACTCCCTCATAGTTATGACTTAATCGTGGTAGGACACTACAAAATGAAACCATTGTTCTCTAGTTTTGGGTAATTCCATAGCTTCTATACCATAGTCTCCCACTGTTTCGGGTTAGAGTTCTCTTGCTTGAAGGTACACATGGGGACGCTGTTCTACTTTTTCCCTTCCTCTTGTTTTTTAAAGATTTTATATATGAAGGCTTTATTTCAATGTTGTTACTGCTCTTAAAACATTTTGCTTTGATTGATTATTATTTCTCCCGTAGTTTAATTATTTCATAATTTCCTTTACTCCCAGAGCTAATTTTCAATGTTGGCAGTCTCGGATTTATAGTATCTTGCTTAGATTGTGTTATCATTAATCATAATCATAATCACAATCATAATCATTATAATTATAATTATAATTATAATTATAATTATAATTATAATTATAATTATATTTATAATTATAATTATAATTATAATTATAATTATAATTATAATTATAATTATAATTATAATAATGATAATAATAATAATAACAATATTAATGAAAATAATAATAATAATAATAATAATAATAATAATAATATGTGTATGTATGTATACAATAATAATAATAATAATAATAATAATAATAATAATAATAATAATAATAATAATATGAAATACTGTCTTTAGGTTTGACAACTGACAATTTTCCTAAGAAAGAGAGATTCTAAATTGTTGATGCTTTCATCAATTTACAGTCCTTAATATCCTGTGGTTTAACTTACTGGAAATAATTAATTCATAGTTTACTTAAGTCTTTTCTTTTTTAAGATGACCAATGTCAATTCACAAAACCCATGCTTTGCTAGCACGGGCTCTTGAACAGCTTCTCCCTGAAGTGGAAATATCTTAGTGTGGTGAAAGAGTTTATGTATCAACATGATCAGCAAAGTTGTATTAGGCCGGGTCACCCATAGTAGGTTGATTTGTTGTGAGAGATCAGGCAAAAGTCTCCCACCATCACCAATGTCTGAGGCCTTTGACCTACATTGGACTAGAAACGTCTGCATTTGTTGATGTTATTATTGCTGAAGATATTGTAATATTGCTTCAGTCAGTCTCCCACCATCACCAACCCGAAATAATTAGCATGATGGTGTAAATGACCAAACCCCAGACATGACTGAGGACACGTCTGAGGCCTTTGTTTTGCAGTGGACTAGAAACGGCTGCATATGTTGCTGTTATTGTTGAGGACATTTTAATATTGCGTCTGGCAGTCTCCCACCATTACCAATCCAGAGTGGCCAGTGTATTGATGATAATGGCCAAAGCCCAGACATGACTGAGGACATATCTAAGGCCTTTGTCCTACGGTGGACTAGAAACGGCTGCATTTGTTTTTGTTGAAGACATTGTAACATTTTGTCTGGCAGTCTCCCACCACCACCAATCCGCAGTGGCCAGTGTTTTGATGAAAATGGCTAAACCCTAGACATGAAAAAAGTACATGTCTGAGCCTTTTGTCCTGCAGTGAACTAGAAACTACAAATGGCTGCATTTGTTGTTGTTGTTGTAATTGAAGACATTTTATTCAATAGTTGCTCAAAATATTCTCTCCATCACCTCTTAATATTAGCATCAACATGCAATATATTTCCTTGTAATATTGCACTTGAAAAGGTCATAACCCTTATATATCCCTCTTTGAAACTAGCTAATAAAAGATTTCAATATCATATTTCCTCATTCTCTTGATTCATACCTTCTACATAAGCTATCACTTAATTAAGTATCGAGTATTATAGATCATTGTGAAGTATGGAACTACACCCAGAATATAAAAGACAGTATCATGCCATTTGTGATTTAGGAATACTACGGTAACTCGTAAATACTTAATGGCTGGTGGTTACCTCTAGCTTGGTCCCCTTAGCTCTGAAGGATTTGCTGGTTGAATGACCAGCCTTTGGCATCTTAGAAATCGATACAGGCCTCTGAGTCTCTTGGTGGAGATGCCTCGTTTATTCGTGTTAAGGCTCTTGGAGGAATGTAAGCGTATGGGAGAGTGGTATTTCTAACTACGATCCAGAAACTGGTCTTATGTTGCAGATTTTTCTGGTTTCGCAATATATGAACATAAAAATATTTTAATTTTGTATGCAATTAATTGTGCTAAAGTCTATTTGAAAACAACTGACAGTTCTAAATACGACCTAGAACCTGGTCTTATGTTGAAGATTTCTCTGTTTTTGTAATATATAAACATAATGACATTTTAATTTTGTGTGCAAATACGTGAGCTAAAATCTATTGGAAAAGGACTGGCATATCTAAATACGATTCAGAACCTGGTCTTATGTAGAGGATTTCTCTGTTTTATTAATATGTAACCATAATGACATTTTAATTTTGTATGCGAATAACTGTGCTAAAATCTATTTGAAAAGGACTGGCATTTCTGAATAAGATCCGGAACCAAGTGTTATGTTGTAGATTTATCTGTTTTCGTAATATATTAACATTATTGCATTTTAGTTTTGTATGTAATTAATTCCACTAAAATCTATTCAAAAAAGACTTTTTGTAAACATGACCATTCTTTTGTGAGAAGTGGTGATGTATGAATATAAGAATTCAAAGAGAAACTTAGTTGTCAACTGTGTGCAAATAATTGTGCTAAAATGTAATCAAAAAGGATTTCTTTTATTCAAATCATTTGATCTAGAGCTTTAAAATAATTTACTAAGAGATGTGGTAATGCAAGAATATAAGATTAATTATTGATTAAATGTTTTTCGGCCTAATATACCTCTTGTTAATGCATTCAACACAGCAATGGTTATCGTCATGTATAACAGAAAAAATAACTTGGCAGTACAACAAATTACTGATAATTTCAACACATTTGGAATAATACTTTACGTGATTATATATTCAAATTTTCCTCTAATTAATGAATTTAACAAAGCAATGGTTATCTCATCGTATGATAATAATTTAACAAAGCAATGGTTATCTCATCGTATGATAAAAAAAAAAACAATTAGACAGTACAGCAAATCTCTAATAATTCCTATAAATTCTAATAATCACATTATTTTCATATATCTTCAATTTAAAAATTATTACTGGCAGAGAAACTAATCAATTCCCCCTTCTGCCCAACAGTACTTAATTTCTGGTCGCCCCATAGAGCTTATAGGATAAGGGGTGACCACTCTGCTATTTAATGTATTCTGTAATTAATTATGGATAAATAGATGTTGATAAACTAGTTTTGTTGGATAGATTATTATTTATAGTTCAGTTTTTAAGTGAGTGCAAAAAATACACGTAAATACTGAAAATATTTTGTCGATAAATAAGAGCAAAATATCCGAATGATTTCTTTTCTGTGATTTGTTAATATATATATATATATATATATATTTATATATATATATATATATATATATATGCATATATAAATACATATATATATATATATATATATATATATATATATAAATATAATATATATATGGATATATACGTATATGTATATATATATATATATATATATATATATATATATATATATATATATATATATATATGTATGTGTGTGTGTGTGTATATATATATATATATATATATATATATATATGTGTGTGTGTGTGTGTGTGTGTGTGTGTGTGTGTGTGTATATATATATATATATATATATATATATATATATATATATATATATATATATATATATATATATATATATCTATATATAAATACAAACACACATACAGGTACGTATACAACTATGAATGAGAAAGAAAAAGCCGAACAAATAAAAAGAAAATACTCTAACGTGTCTCTCAGGATGCAATCGATGTAAGAGGGCTGTTGGAGAGGGAACGAAAACCGGACAAAAAAAACTATTATGTTAAGGAGATAGCGACAGCAATCCCATAAACAGGAGTTCGGCTCAAACCCCCCGTGAAAAAAGGCACAATGTTTTATGACAGATCTATCAGAGGACGGGGAATAAGACCCTGGGAGAGAGTCTCTTCTCCTCAAGAGAGGGAGACTCCGGGGAGGGAGATTCAAGAGATGGTGATTCAAGGGAAGGTGACTTAAGAGATAAAGACTCAGGGGACGAAGACTCAAGAGATGGTGAATCAAGAGATGGACACTTAAGATACGGAGACGGAGATGGAAATAAAGACTCAAGAGACAAAGACTCAAGAGATGAAGAGTCTAGAGACAGAGATGAAGACGAAGACTCAAGAGACAGAGATGAAGACGAAGACTCAGGAGACAGAGATGAAGACGAAGACTCAAGGAACAGAGATGAAGACGAAGAGTTAAGAGACGAACACTCAAGAGATATAGACTCAAGATATGTGGTAGCAAGCTTCAAGAGATATAGACAAGATATGAGGACTCAAGAGACAAAGACTCAAGAGACGAAAATGAAGCTTTAAAAAAACAGAGACGAAGACGAGGACCCAAGAGACAAAGACTCAAGAGACGAAGGCTTAAGAGACTCAAGAGATGAAAATTCAAGAGACGTAGACGAAGACTCAAATAACGAAGACTCATATGAGGGAAATTCAAGAGACAAAGGCTCAAGAGACAAAGACTCTAATGACGGAGACTCAAATGACGGAGACTCAAGAGACAAAGACATAAGAGACGAAGAATCAAGAGACGAGGATTCAAGAGACAAAGACATAAGAGACGAAGTCTCAAGAGACGAAGTCTCAAGAGACGAAGACTCAAGAGACGAAGACTCAGGATACGATGGTTGGATTGGAAAATCCCAGGCGTAAAGCGTATTATATTTGGGAGTCGTTCTTTAGTCCCAAACACCATCCGCGATAAACATTTACTCAGGGCTTGATGGCAAAGGTTGTTATACTCCTCTCGAGATAATAAGGAAAGACATTAGTTGTATCTGACGCTGTTTGTTTTTACGCCCCGTAAAATGGGTCGTTTCTCGGACGCTTCTTCTTTTATTTGGGGACATTAAATCGGATCCTTCGCCTCAGCCTCCCAGCCCAAAGATACATAGATCAGTAGATTAAGAACGAAACTGTTATAGGAGGAGTTGTTTGATATTCTATTCCCAATTTCGATCTTCATGCAGTGCACTGTAAGCGGTACTAAATAGATTTTGCAGCCTCCTTATGGCAATCATTTACTTTCACTTTATATATTTTTCAATGGAACTCCTTCCCCGCTTCCTTACTTCCATCTAGTTGTCTAATTATGGTGGCCTATAAGAAACGTTCTTACCTAGCAATCTGCCCGGCTGGGGTTCGAGCCCACCTCAAGCTCAATAGATTCTTGTAGTGTCTTAAACCTCACCATCCTTGTGCGCTAAGGATAGGAGATTTTGGGAGCCTATACGTCTACCTGCTGAGTCATCAGCAGTCATTCCCTGGGCCCACCTGATCCTACCTTAGGGGAAGAAAGACGAGGCTTAGACACTGAACTTCAAGTATAAATGTTTAGTCTTTATGGTATTGTTACTGTCCCTTTCCTCTGCCATTCATGAGTGGCCTTTAAACCTTTAAAACTTTTTCTAAATTCTTATCAATGCACATTAACGTTCACTGGTCTCCCTGGACCTAGTTTATCATATATCCTAAAATCATACATCTATTTATAGCTCTATATTCAAAAGGTAAAATATTTCCTCGTGAAAATTGAAGACATTTTTATTTAACTATTCCACATATGTTATCATCGAAAGTCAGCTGATGTAGCCTATAAACCCTAAGTTATGTCCCTGCATTTATAGATATAATTGATAACATAAATATTGATAAAAGTCATCTTAAGAAATCATTTTGTAATAAAGTTTCATTAATGGTTTTTGATAAAGTCGTTTAAGAGAAGCCTGAATATAATCGGAATTAACTCTATCAACATCTGCAATCATAAAATTCTATCGTTAATAGAGTTTATCTTCATCGAAAGGTAATAAAACACCATTTAACATAGAACCATTATTACACCTCTCTCTCTCTCTCTCTCTCTCTCTCTCTCTCTCTCTCTCTCTCTCTCTCTCTCTCTCTCTCTCTAGTTTTACTAACACTTGAAATCTTAAAGCAAAACTTTGTTAATAGAGTTTATATCAATATGAGAAATCATAAAACAAAACTCAATAGAGTTTATCTTCATTGAAAAATAATAAACCTATAAAACATAGAATTATTATCTCTCTCTCTCTCTCTCTCTCTCTCTCTCTCTCTCTCTCTCTCTCTCTCTCTCTCTCTCTCTGTTTTATCAACCTCTGAAATCATTAAACAAATCTTCATTGAAAAATAATAAATCACCATTTAACAGAATTATTATTACAGCTATCTCTCTCTCTCTCTCTCTCTCTCTCTCTCTCTCTCTCTCTCTCTCTCTCTCTCTCTCTCTCTCTCTCTCTCCTTTGCGTGGTAGCAATGGATAACGTACAGCAACCCCAAATGATTCGAAAGGACGTCGTGAAGAGTTAGGTGTCTGTTTACCCGCACTGAATCTCCAAAGTTAAAGTGTCTAGTCACAGACTCTACCCAAAGCCAGGTCCGAGCATCCAGACCCATTAGCCAACGTTGGTCGAAACG
>NC_090754.1:58042540-58047540 GCF_036898095.1 Palaemon carinicauda
ATGAGTTATCGAAAAGATTCTTCGGATAGATTAGATGGAGACTCCGGGGACGGAGACTCAAGAGGAAGACTCAAGTGATGAAGACTCAAGAGACTAAGACTCAAGAGATATAGACTTAATTATTATCATTATTATTATTATTACTATCCAAGCTACAACCCTAGTTGGAAAAGCAAGATGCTATAAGCCCAGGGGCTCCAACAGGGAAAAATAGCCCAGTGAGGAAAGGAAATAAGAAAATAAATAAATGAAGAGAACAAATTAACAATAAATCATTCTGAAATAAGAAACAACGTCAAAACAGACATGTCATATAATAAACTATCAACAACATCAAAAACAAATATGTCATAAATAAACTATAAAAAGACTCTGTCCGCCTGGTCAACAAAAAAGCATTTGCTCCAACTTTGAACTTTTGAAGTTCTACTGATTCAACCACCCGATTAGGAAGATCATTCCACAACTTGGTCACAGCTGGAATAAAACTTCTAGAGTACTGCGTAGTATTGAGCCTCGTGATGGAGAAGGCCTGGCTATTAAAATTAACTGCCTGCCTAGTATTACGAACAGGATAGAATTGTCCAGAGAGATCTGAATGTAAGAGACTCAAGAGACGAAGACTTAAGAGACTCATGAGACGAAGACTTAAGAGACTCATGAGACGAAGACTCATGAGACGAAGACTCAAGAGACAAAGACTCAAGAGCTGAAGATACAAGAGATAAAGACTTAAGAGACTCATGAGACGAAGACTTAAGAGACTCATGAGACGAAGACTCAAGAGACAAAGACTCAAGAGCTGAAGATACAAGAGATAAAGACTTAAGAGACTCAAGTGATGAAGACTCAAGACACGAAGATTCAAGACACGAAGGCTCAAGACACGAAGGCTCAAGAGACGATGGCTCAAGACACGAAGACTCAAGAGACGAAAGCTCAAGAGTGTGCGTAAATCTGTCCTTAAGTATAAAACCTCAAGTTTGTAAGTCTATCTTTAAATATAACAACTCAAAAGTATGTGTAAATCTGTTCATGAATTTAGAAATTTAGCAAAGTGATAAAATTTAGGCTGGTACTATGGTCGTAAATAAAGGAAAACCTTGAGATACACAGTAAATTAAATATTTAAAAGAGTTGAACAGTTAGCAAGGTTTAAAGCAGGTGCAGTTAGGAGTCATAAAAAGGATGCTACAAAAGCCATTTATGAATAATTACAATAGACCATACGAGACACACTAACGACAATGCACAATCATTTCCTACTTCACGCTTATAGTCCTCAGCCATATAAGCCTGGGTCTTCCTACCTTTCTAGTCCCTTGTGCAGCCCAGGTGAAATTTTATATACGTGAAATTCTTGATATTAGCAAGTACTATGGAGGATAACTTTAAAATACCTAATTCTATACCACATAAAATCTAAATTCATAACGGAATTAGTTTTTCTTCCTCATATCTATGAAATATCATTTTTTTTTTTTTTAGAACACTCATAATGTTATATAATTTTTTACAGTAATACAAAATCTAAATTTGATCCTCAACATTCAGCCAAAAATACAAATAAATCAACAGAAGGTTTCTGGAAGACATCTTTTCACAGTAATTACAGTAACGAGAACTTGCTAATTAGGTTTCGTTCCTCATTCAATAAACAGGATATTTCATTCGTATTTCTAAGAATACACTTCTTGTCACCTGTGCCAGTATTTGTTACCTTGCTACTTAGAAAGTCTATTTTCTGAGTTATATCAATGTTTATTGATCTTCCTACAAAATAAGGAACTCTTTGGTTATCACAATCTTCCTTGACATTTCAACTTTGAAGGACTTTATTTTGAGTCATCGTAACCTTTCTTGGTCTTACCACTTATCAGAGCTTTCTCCTGAGTCATATCAACCTTTCTAGTTCAGAGCTTTCTCCTGAGTCATATCTACCTTTCTAGATCCTGCCAATTATCAGAGCTTAACTTGAGTCATATCAAAATTTCTAGGTTTGCCACTTATCAGAACTTTCATATGAGTCATATCAACATTTCTAGGTCTTACCACTTATCAAAACTTTCTCATGAGTCATATCAACCTTTCTAGATCTTGTCACTAATGTGAACTTTCTCCTGATTCAATATCAACCTTTCTAGATCTTGCCACTTATCAGAACTTTTTCCTGAGTCATATCAACATTTCTAGATCTTGCCATTAATCAGAACTTTCTCCTGAGTCATATTAACCCTTCTAGAACTTGCCACCTTTTAAAAACTTTATCCTGAGTCATATTAACCCTTCTAGAACTTGCCACCTTTTAAAAACTTTATCCTGAGTCATATCGGCCATTTTAGGTCTTGCTACTTATCAGAACTTTCTACCGAGTCATATAAATATCCTTAGGTCTTGCCACTATCAAAGATGAGTAATATCAACCTTTCTCTGTCTTTTTAATTATTACGATTTTCTAATGAGTCATATCAACTTTTCTAGGACTCGTTCATAGATCATTCTCCTGAGTCATATAAATCTTTCTTAGTCTCGCTTCTTCATAAAACTTTCTCCTGAGTCATCACAAACTTTCCTGATCGTGCTATTTGATTAGACTTTCTTCCTGAGTTATCATAACCTTTGTTGTCTGGTAACTTAGCAGAATTTTCACTGAGTCATCGCAACCTTTATTAGTCTTATTTGTACGTATGACGTCGTTTTCCTGAGTCATCTTAACCCTTCTTGGTCTTTTTACTTAGTCATCAAATAATTACCAATTAATGTACATATATAATTTACCAACTTTGAAAGGGCAGATATCTTAATTGGACTATCTACACTAAAAAAGAACAAAATCAAGAAAAGACAGTAAAAGATATACGTAAAAATAAAGAATTATGTTATGTAATTTTCATGATTTTCTAAGGATACCATTAGCGTAATTATTTACGTGAATTTGCATAGAACGTTCTTCCTTTCATTCTTTTCCGTTTGTTACCAGGCTATGGAAATCCCTTCTTCCTTTTGTATTCTATCGTCAAATAGCTCTTTTATCCTTCCTTTAAATAATGTATCTTGGAAATAAATCTCTGTAAATCGGGGTCATCGTAGTATATTGGAAAGGTCTCTTTCTGGCAATCTGCTGGATTAACATTCAAGACCCATCTGAGTTCAATACTTTCTTGAAGGGTCTTTAACCTCCTCATCCTTGTGAGCTAAGGATGGGGGTTTTGGAAGAGCCTCTATGTCTACCTGCTAAGTCATCAGTAGCCATTACCTGGCCTTCCCTGGTCCTAGCTGGAGTGGATAGGGTATAGTGAGCTGATCAATGTATATATGACTAGTCTCTAGGGCATTATCCTACTAGGGTTGTGGTGGCCAATGTGGTAATGTCCCTTACTGGTGATCTCCTGACTGCGGTTCGAGTCCCACTCAAACTAGTTAGTTCCTTTAGTCGCTGCAACCTCACCATCCTTGTGAGCTATGCATGGAGGGTTTGAGGGAGCCTCTACATCTACCTGCCGAGTCATCAGTAGACATTGCCTGGCCTTCCCTGGTCCTAGCTTAGGTGGAAAGGGTATTGGGTGTTGATCAATGTATATATGGTCAGTCTCTAGATTATTATCCTGCTAGGCCATTGTCACTGTCCTGGCTTTTGTCATTCATGAACGACATTTAAACCTTTAAACTTTTAAACCCCATGTCCCTACTTTCTCCCATCTTTGATATTATTATTATTATTATTATTATTATTATTATTATTATTATTATTATTATTATTATTATTATTATTATTATTATTATTATTATTGTTATTATTATTATTATTATTAATATTATTATTATTATCATCTAAACTAAAGCCCTAGTTGATAAAGAAAGATATTATAAGCCCAGGGGCTCCAACAGGGAAAAATACCCCAATGAGGAAAGGATACAAGGAAATAAAAAACTGCAAGAGAATATATATCCGAATTACCTAGCCTTCACATGCTACTATATAAGTACAGAAAAAGATAACAAATGAAGTACCCCAAGGTCTATTGTGCCAGAACCTTCTGCAATAATGAAAAACGGGTCCCTTGCATAAGACATCCCCCAGATCTCCTTCATAATGATGATATATTTGTCTGCCAACCTCGAAAATAATCAATCTTAGAAATTTACGACAATGCATATGCTGGCATTTATTATTGCTAATGTAATGCGATATATAACGTTATTAATTATTTCTATTTTTGGGGAGTGGGTGGGTAAGACCTGTTCAGGGGAATGGGGAAGGTTGGGGAAGTTTTGGGAGGTTGGGGAAGGTTTGGGATGTTGGAGAAGGTTGGGGAGGTTGGGGAGGTTGGGGAAGGTTAGAGAAGGTTTGGTAGGTTGGGGGAGGTTCGGGAAGGTTCGGGAGGTTGGAGAAGGTTTGGGAAAGGTTGGGGGGGTTGGGAAAGGTTGGGGGAAGGTTGGGGAAAGGTTGGGAAAGGTTGGGAAAGGTTGGGGGAGGTTGGAGAAGGTTGGGAAAGGTTGGGGACGGTTGGGGAAAGGTGGGAAAGGTTGGGGGAGGTTGGAGAAGGTTGGGAAAGGTTGGAGAAGGTTGGGGAAGGTTTGAGAGGTTCGGGAAGGTTGGGGGGGGGTTGGGGAAGGTTGGGGGGGGTTGGGGAAGTTGGGGAAGGTTTGGGAAAGGTTGGGGGAGGTTGGGGGAGGTTGGAGAAGGTTGGGGAAGGTTGGAGAATGTTGGGGAAGGTTGGGGAAGGTTGGGGAAGGTTCGGGAGGTTAGGGAAGGTTTGGGAAAGGTTGGGGAAGGTTTGGGGAAGGTTGGGGAGGTTGGGGAAGGTTTGGTAGGTTGGGGAAGGTTGGGGAGGTAGGGAAGGTTGGGGAAAGTTTGGTAGGTTGGGGGAGGTTGGGGAAGGTTTGGGAAAGGTTGGGGAAGGTTAGGGAAGGTTTGAGAGGTTCCGAAAGGTTGGGAAGGTTTGAGAGGTTCCGAAAGGTTGGGGAAGGTTGGGAAAGGTTGGGGGAGGTTGGGGAAG
>NC_090754.1:58060040-58085665 GCF_036898095.1 Palaemon carinicauda
AGTAGAGAACAATAGTTCAATTTTGGAGTGACTTTCTCCAGCTGTACTTATATGATAATGAGTTTGTCATAGCTATTTCTATATGGTATATTCAAGATGAAATGTAGCAACTTTTAGGTAAGCAAATTCTATCAAAATTCAACAAAATATCCTTTCAACAAGGCTAAAAATGCATTTTATTGGAAATTAATCAACAAAAAATTTAATTATAAATCATATTATTACTATACATCCGGGTATATTCAAGATGAAATGTAGCAAGTTTTAGATATGCCAATTCTATCAAAATACAACAAAATATCCTTCTAGCAAAGCTAAAAATACATTCTATTAGAAATTAATCAACAAAAAATTTAATTATCAATCATATTATTACTATACATACGGTCATTACTATAATCTGTTTGAACTATCTTCTTTATTTTTAATCCTTTCTTAAGCATTCTAATAATTCCTATAACATAAAAACTATGATAATAAGAAACCTATTGCTATATCATTATAAACCCTTCATATTTGATGAATGTATAATGTATGATTAGTAAAATAGAGTTGTACTGAGTTTTATGAACAAACTCTCTCCTAACTTATGTTAAATTTTTACCTCACAACTCAGTTCAAAAGTCTTTCTCGAATTAACGAAGGCGAGTGAACTAATGCTACCTAATTAAGCTTAAATGCTATCTAAAAGTACTAACTAGTTAGCCATACAAGGCTACCTAAAAATACAAAGTGATTAAGTTTATAGTGCTACCTGAAAATACTAACTAGTTAAGCTTACAGGGCTACCTAAAATACTAACTTGTTAAGCTTCCATGGCTACCTATAAACACTAACTAAATAAGCTTGCAGGACTGCCTAAAATACTAACTAGTTTAGCATACAAGACTACCTAAAAATACTTGCTTCTTAGTCTTACAGTGCTGCCTAAAATGCTAACTAGTTAAGCTTACAGGGCTACCTAAAAATACTTGCTTCTTAGGCTTACAGTGCTACCTAAAATGCTAGCTAGTTAAGCTTACAGGGCTACCTAAAAATACTAACTAGTTAAGCTTACATGGCTACCTATAAATACTTACTAATTGAGCTTACAGGCCTGCCTAAAATACTAACTAGTTTAGCTTACAAGACTACCTAGAAATACTTGCTTCTTAGGCTTACAGTGCTACCTAAAATGCTAGCTAGTTAAGCTTCCAGGGCTACCTAAAATGCTAGCTAGTTAAGCTTCCAGGGCTACCTAAAATGCTAGCTAGTTAAGCTTACAGGGCTACCTAAAAATACTAACTAGTAAAGCATACAGGGTTTTAGAAATATATTAGCATTAGTAAAAATAACAATGGATTGCATGAAAGAAAACTTATAACGTTTACCATAGACGAATGGATCAAACTGGGAAATGTTGTTTTCGAATTGTTCTCTTGGCTATAGAATTTGAGTGCACATACCCAAAACTCTGAAAAGAAATTGTGTTATTAATAAATTGATTTGAATTGGCATGTATATGTATATATATATATATATATATATATATATATATATATATATATATATATATATATATATATATATATATATATATATATATTATATACAGTATATATATATATATATATATTATATACAGTATATATATATATATATATATATATATATATATATATATATATATATATATATATATATATATATATATACTGTATATAATGTATATATATATATATATATATATATATATATATATATATATATATATATATATATATATAAGATAAAATTAATAAACAATATAACTAAGAACTATTATTAACAATTAAAGTAAATATCAAAATATTAATACAAGACATTAGACATGCACTACAGAATTGAAAATTCACGACCTGATTCCATAATTCTATAAAATTCCTAAAATACGTCCAAATGTAAAACAGTTGAGCATTAATATGAAGGGATACAGATATTTAACTCGGATATTATCAACTGTTGAATAAGCTGCTCTAGGCAAGATAAAATTGTTCATTTGGTAATATATCTATTTACAGCACTATTTTCATATTCAATAAGTCTACATTGTCTCTTCTGGCATGAATATAATAAAACTCCATATTAAATCATATTTAAATATTTAGATCATCCCCCTATCTTAGTTTCAGTAATGTTCTTCTCCGTCTACTTCATTTTCATTTGCATAATATATGCAATACCTCTTTATCAATATATTACATTTATGATTCATATTCTTCTCAAAGATTGAATCACACTCCACAAATAAAAGCATATGTAGCACACTTCACAATTAGTATTTAAGAGGGTAAAATGCTTCCAACTTTAGTTCTTCAAGTATAAAATGTCACAGCCTGTGAACCAACTTCATAATATATACCCTATTTTGGTTATGCCCTAAATCGAATGTTAATATATTAAGTATACTTTATTGTATCGTTACATTCTTCGTTGATAATTCGATATTTTTTTTATATATATCTAAAAGAAGACAACCATCTCCCGGACCTAATGTAAGACAATCATCCCCTGGAGCTAACGCAAGACAATCCTCCCTGGAGCTAACGTAAGACAATCGTCTCCTGGAGTTAACGTAAGACAACCCTCCCTGGAGTTAACGGAAGACAACCCTCCTTGGAGTTAACGGAAAACAACCCTCCCTGGAGTTAATGGAAGACAGCCTCCCCTGGAGCTAACGTAAGACAATACTCTCCTGCAGCCAATAGAAAGCAATCCTCCCCTGGAGCTAACGGAAGACAACCTCCCCTGGAGCTAACGTAAGACAATCCTCCCCTGGAGCCAAAGTAAGATAATCCTCTCCTGTAGCTAACGGAGGACAATTCTCTCCTGTAGCTAACGGAGGACAATTCTCTCCTGTAGCTAACGGAGGACAATCCTCCACTGGAGCCAACCTAAGACAATCCTCCCCTGGAGCTAATGTAAGAAAATTCTCTCCTAGAGCTAACGAAAAACAACACTCCCCTGGAGACAACGGAATGCAGTCGTTCCCAGGAGCTAATACAAGACAATCCTCTCCTGGAGCTAACAGAAAAACAATCTTCCCAATGAACTAACGGAAGATAATCCTTTCCCGAAGCTAACGGAAGGCAGTCCTCTACTGGAGCTACCGTAAGACTATCCTTTCCTGGAACTAAGGGAAGACAATCCCCCCTAAAGCTAAAGAAGCCATTACAACTTAGGAGCTAACGGAATCCAGTCCTTAACTGAAACTAACAGAATCCTACCCTATCGTGGAGCTGATGGAATCCAGTCCCATAGTGGAGCTAACGGAATCTGGCCCTATCCTGGAGCTAATGGAATCCCTATCCTGGAGCTAACAGAGGCCAATCCTATCGTGGAGCTAATTGGATTCCTTATCCTGGAGCTAACAGAAGCCAATCCTCTCCTTCACTAACGGAAAGCAAGATTGACTTTGCGTTAAAGGAAGACAATACTCCCATGAAACTAACGGAAGCCCATCCAATCATCAGGAGCTTAATCGTTCGTATATTTCGAAGAGATTAATACCTCTTCAAAAGTTATATTAATACATAACGTATCGTTATCTTCAACGTTTATGGCGTTTTCAATAGGCAGATAATCTTGCAAACCTTGAATCTCTCTTTACCTTGAAGAATGGAAATTCATAGACATTCATCACACGACAATCAATAAGCTTGAGAGTTATCTAGTTCCTCAAATGTTGTTTTCTCATATTGCCGCTTCAATAACAGAAGTGTTTGTGTATATATGATGGAAATGGAAGAGAAACAGCAATCAGTTTTTGAGCTTCAACTCCATGAAAATCATAGGAAAAATAGCAGGAAATTGGACCTCATCCTTCTGGGATTTTAGTGTGAATTGGGTCGTGATTAAAATCGTGAATTGTGCCGAGGATTATGATTCTGATGACGATAAGATGGAGGTTCCATACGTTCAAATGAACTTTAATAAATATATCTATGTATAGAATAAGGTCCAAATCAAAATCGTGAGTTATGCCGAGAAATATGATACTGATGACGATAAGATGAAGTTTCAAAGCGTTCAAAGGAATTCTAATTAATGTATCTATGCATAGAGACGAATTTGAAATATCAACACAAATGTATTCCAAATTTAAATCTGCACATTTTCAAATCATAGGGTCACAGACCTCTGAAACATATTTTGGAGAGTTATCACGATTTCAAAATAATTTCAATTTTTCCGAGTTGATGTGCATGGCCATTAACCTCGATTAGTGACAATGTATTTTTTTTTTCAAAAGTGGTTTAGTCTGTGTCGATTAATTTTCTAAACCAACCAATTCTTTTTTTTCTTTAATATCAAATCCTGACAAGTCATTTTAGTTCATTTAAAGCTTACCTTTGTTCTCTCTCTCTCTCTCTCTCTCTCTCTCTCTCTCTCTCTCTCTCTCTTTCTCTCTCTCTCTCTCTCTCTCTCTCTCTCTCTCTCTCTCTCTCTCTCTCTCTCTCTCTCTCTCATTATTATTTTCCCTGGAATAGGATTTGAAGGTCTCTCTCTCTCTCTCTCTCTCTCTCTCTCTCTCTCTCTCTCTGGGGGTTGGGGGTGGGGGTGGCTATGCCTATGCTAATGCAGATATTTGTAGCGTAGTAGTCATAACTATCCAGATTTTCTAAGCTTCTTATATGTGATCGGTTTAAGATTTACCGTTCTATATAGCCAGATTATAATTTCATGAACTATGTTTCCTCGTTTCAGTTCTCAAATAATTAAAACAATTATACAAATGCTTATCTCCAAGTATACTTTTGTTTTTGTTTTTTAATTTATTGACTGCTAACCTTTACATCATCTCCCCCAACGCCTATTAATGCCAAGAGCCTAGGTTAAATTTCACCAGACGTCTCTATCCTAAACTTTTAAATCAATATTACTCCATTCATAAAGGTTAATAATTTCATCTATATTCGCTATATTTTTTATTGCCTTTCTGGACTGAATGATTCTGTCAGTGGGAGGAAATGGCCTCTCCATTTTCAAATAAAACTATTCTTCAAAATGTAAACATAAATTAAAAGACTTTTTTAAAGCTCAGGAGGTGTTTCTGTCAGTGGGAGGAAATGGCTCCTCCTTTTTCAAATAAAAATATACTTCAAAATGTAAATTTAAATAAAAAGAATTTCTTAGGTGGTGATTCTGTCAGTGGGAGGAAATGGCTCCTCCATTTTCAAATAAAAATATACTTCAAAATGTAAATTTAAATAAAAAGAATTTCTTGAAGCTCAGGAGGAAAGTAAAATACAAGTTGATATTAAATCAGTGTTATTTAAAGTTTGTAAAAATACAAAAAAACTATTCTTGCAAAATGTAAATATAGATAAAAAGAATTTCTCGAAGCCCAGGCAAAAAGTAAAATAAGAGTTATTTAATCAGTGTAACGTAAAGTTTGTAAATAAACAACGTAAACACTGCTCATGGCTCAAACGCCATGCAGCTGTTTACGATGTATTGAGAACGACCATGTTTGAAAACATTCCTGGACAAAGATTTTAAAACCCTCCTGGACTTTGACGTCCTTAGGTATCGTTCTAGGCACCCCCAGGTTCTCCTCCTGTGGCTTCCAGAACACTGAAATTTAATATAAAAAATCTAAATATACGCATGTATACCTTCATATATACCAAGTAAATTTGGCTTTTAGTGTAGATAACCTGAGATTTCAAGGGAAGAGACCTCGGCGGAAAATTGTTTAGTCCCTGGAGAAGGAAATACTCCCTTATTTGTATATTTGACTTTTTTGGCTCTGAGTCTGAACTAACTATATATTTAGACAACCACGAGGAGACGAAGTATTTCAGATCTATTTACCAGAACCTCTGAATATATTTTAGATTATTACAAATACGGGAAAATAGTTATACAATCCAAGTGGTCTGGAATTTTCATACGAGAGAGAGAGAGAGAGAGAGAGAGAGAGAGAGAGAGAGAGAGAGAGAGAGAGAGAGAGAGAGAGAGATTAATTTCGGCCAATATATCTATTCCCATAAAACCAAGTAGAGTTTATGAAGGCTGTGCGAGCGTGACGTGGAATACACTAACAACTGTACTATCTTATTGGGGTAAAGTATCCATTTAAGGTAACAGTGAATAACGAAAAAGCAATGTTAACTGACTTATGGGAATAAGTAGAGGAGAATCACAAGCTTGATAAAATTCGTTGAATGAAGACTGAGAATCCTTCGCATTATAAGTGAATGATTAAACAGGTGATTTTGCGATTGACAAAAGGGCTTTAGTGATAGAGCTCTATCAACTCGTAAATAAAGGGCATTTTTGGTTGAGAGAAATATTACTATTAATTGTATCAGAATATTCCAAGACTTCAAGAACTATAAAAATAATTTTTTACTGTTTTAAAACCAATATTTTATGGAAATCTTAAGGCAACTAGTGGTGATTTTGGTAAAAATTTAAATCTTTCTCAATTGGCTAACAAAAATCCTATTCCTTTCAAGCCATTGATGAGCGAAACCATTTTACCACATCGTAAGTGTGTTTAAGGCCTTTCCACAAGGAGGGCAAATGCAGGGTGGGTACTCTGATTTTCCTGTAATAATTTCTTTGAAACTATTATGGGATCAGATATGCAGATATTGGATACTACAGGCAGGCAAACTTATGACTTTGCCAGACGCAGGGCAGAGGCCAGAGTAAAGTCAAGAGTTAAACCTGACAAGTCAGGCACTTGTCCCGTGTCTCAACAACGGACACGTTGTCCGTTATTTCCTGGTGTATGACAATCTACACTTTATCGTCACCCAAACAACAAAATTGGTAAAGGTCTACCCGCCGTGCATTTGCCTCTAGTGTGGAAGGGCCTTAACTGACACGGACGAATTGGATTAGGATAGTAACTAAGCATAATAGGAAAACCATTGGTCACTAAATGGAAGAAATTGACAAAGCGTTCTCTAGGGACTAGAGTTTCTATGACAGTTCGGGGTGTAGAGGAAAATAGGCTGCAGAAAAACTGACAATTATTGAATTGAAAAAAATGGACCGTTGTGGAATGGGAGGCCAATAAATGACAGGGCAAATAGGTTGAGGTAGGGTTGACAGATTTCAGCACCCTTGTGTAAAAGTTTTAACAAAAGTTGTCCAATACAAAATCCTTCTAAGCTTGCGTATAGACAAGTAACAATTTACTTTGTAATCAAAGTTTTACCATGAATAAAGCAGCATATATTGTTATTGGGGTAATTAAAATTAGCTTTATTACAGAGCCAAGTCAGTTTTACAAAGTTGTGTATATTTTTTTTCAAATAGTATAAAGCAATGATTCCCCTAGCCAGATATTAAAAGTGTAAACACACAGAAAACTAACTTCAAAAGTGCGAGCATTAATGTACACCAAATCTTTAGCGGGGTTTATACGGTCGAACGTTTCGCCGAACCCGGTTCTCGAACCTGCTTATCAAACTGTTCGAAGAAGTGGTTGACAGTCAAATACACAAGGTTTGTTGACAATGAAGCCACACCCACCAAAGTCATGCTATTACATTCTTCGAATGGTTCATCCGACAACCAAATACCCCGCTCACACGTTCGAACATTACTTCACAAACTTTTCTTTCGAACTGGGTTCGACGAACTAGTCGACCGTGTAACCCAGCCTTTATAGAGACTCAAATTGCGCGTATTGTCACCACAATTAAGCTATAAAACTATTACCATTGCCCGCACCTCAATTGAAGAAACTTTTGTTTCATTAGATTAAAAGTAACCCAAAAAACTGTATAACTTAAAGCATAAGGCTTTTTCTTGTGGTTTTTCTAATTCCATACATATCATGCGATCTGCCTAAATCAATCAGGATAATCTTAAGACCTTTATTGGCTTCCTAACTTAGATTATTGCGGAAAAGACTAACTAATATTAAAGGCTAATTACCAACGGTTGGTTAAAACTCCATCTTTTGAAAAATACTAGGAATGATTCTATTTTCCAATATCTTGCTCAAAAGAGTTGAAGTCTATCCACATACTACATAGTAGTAATTCATTTATGAGATTTGGATAATTCACTTAACAGAACTAACATTTTAGTGTCAATCTTTCTTTATGAATTAGTTATCTAAACCTAAAAGTCATGGTTTTTCAGTGTGGTTTGTTCATGTGTAAGCTTTTTAACATTCTGGTTTTCCCATACCCAGATCAGCAAATAAACTTTCTAAAACCCTTATTTTTCATCTTTCCAGTAGGCTATATTCTTTTACCATGAAGGATATACCTAATTCTATAAGAACTAATCTATTACCTTGGCTAATTATACACACACTTGTATATTTGTCTAGTTTTATACACTTTTTCCCTATTAGTATTGCTTTGAGGTAAGACTGCTTCAATTTCCTAAAGGGTTAACCATTAGAGTAATATTTCTCAGAATCTATATGTTAAGAACTGGGAATTTTTTTCCAACATCTGTAACCTCCACTCTGCAGTATTACTACATTTAGGAAGTTAAATATTCTGAAGATTTGATACCCAAGTTCAACATTACATTAAAAATTTAAAGGAAAGTCAAGAAGATACTTTCTCTTTACATAAACCTTTCTTGCGACTTCATTTTTGTACTAACACCTAAAAACTTTAATTAACACCCGTATCATTCTTGATACCATAGGTTTAAGTTTTTTGATTTAGGAATATTCTTAGTAAAATTTGAGTAATCTTTAATGAATCTGTTTCACAGTTTGGAATGAGTTTTGTTCAGGAACTGCTTATATAACAACATGTGCCATGTTTATTTTTTTAGTTTACCTTAATTTCGGACAAAAGGTTCAAAATAAATCCAGTTATGTAAAACAATAAGAATACCATAGTTATTTATGAAGTATTAACCACAATTTGGTTCATATTGCTCAGCTTATATACTACCATGTGCCAGGTTTATCTTAATAGTTAACCTTAATTCCGGACAATAATAGCTTTAAAATAAATCCAGGTTTGTAAAATAAGAATACCATAGTAATACAGGTATGTAAAACAATAAGAATACCATAGTAATACAGGTATGTAAAACAATAAGAATACCATAGTTATTTATGAAGTATTAATCACAGAAATTAGTTCATACTGTTCACCATAAATTCTAAAGACATTTAGTAATAGAACAGTCCTTTGGTATTATGATTTTCTATTCTGAAGCAAAAAAAATGACAGATACCGTAACAATATACATTAAAAACTAAATATTGCATCAAAGATATCAAAATTTTAATAAAGGAATTCTTGAATTGTTGGTTCAATTCATTATCTCCCATGTTGTTGACTACAACCGACAGTAATTTCAAGGCCAAACCTCACCTCGTAGAATGTTAGGTTTTTATAGCTGCTAACCTGCAAGATTTCTTGATAAGTATCAAACTTCAATCTTGAAGTTTCAGCAACACTAAACTAACCCTGGAAATATGGAAAGATGAGGCAGCAAGTATTCTTGTACAAGAGTAAAACAAGATATCAAAGTATAGTAAAATTTTTAAAATTATTTCAATCATTACCTGAATTTTAAGTAATTAGCCAAATTATAAAACTTGGCAAGCTGTTATGGATACCAAAAAATCCATTTAACCTGATATGCATTAATTATTAGAAACTCAAATTCAATATGGTCACTTAAGATCGAAGCAACCAGAAAGCCTAAATATGACAAAGAGGCTAAAGACAATAAGAATAGCCATTGGACACAGATTTATGGCTATGTAAACATGGGTTCACAACGGTTATTAACACTTAAAAAATATTGCTAATGATTGCCCAAAAATTAAAGTACCCAAAAAATGAAAGTGGCCGTTCCCAAAAATAAAGTGGGCGTGCCCAAAAAAGTTAAAGTAGGCGTACCCAAAAAAACTAAAGTAGGCGTACCCAAAAAAAAAAAGTAGGCGTACCCAAAAAATTAAAAGTAAACTGAAAATAAAAGCCTAGGGGTTTTAGGGTAAAATAGTTTAAATCTTTCCATGAACAAACCATAGTTTTGTTTCATGAAAATAAAATATCCTAACATTGAAGTCTTGGCAAAACTAGAATTTACTTTGATTTTAGTTTTACTTTAGTTTTACTAAAGTCTGAAAAGTTAGTTTTTATATATCAAATTATCTCAAATCAGCTCTAGAAAGTTAAAATTTATATATCAAATTATTTCAAATCAAAGTTAAAAAGTTTAAGTTTAATATCAAATGATCTCAAATCAGAGCTTTAATATTTAGGAATGTTAATTTTAATTTGAATATTAAGATTTAAAAGCTAAATTTAATTACTTTTAAAAAGACTTCAAACCTAAATTTTGAGCTTTAATATTTAGGAATGTTAATTTTAATTTGAATATTAAGATTTAAAAGCTAAATTTAATTACTTTAAAAAGACTTCAAGCCTAAGCATATATGTGAAGCATATATGCGTGCTAACTAAAAAAAGAACCTGAAAGGGAAACAAATGGATTAGTAAATAAACCCTCCCACATAGCTATCCTGTAGGCCTTGACAGGCCTACAGGACAGCATGGGAGGGCCCTCCACCCCAGCAGGGGCCCAGCCCCTACTGGGGTGGAGGTAAAAAAATATAAAAAATAAAAACAAATTTTATACCTCACCTTAGATTTGTTTGTAGAATCCTCGTAAGTTAGAAGTTATGCAAGTCTTTCTTCGTTAAGAGCAAGATACTTGCTACTTTTTCATTCATTAATTCAAGATTCTTCTAAGATTGACTCCTTTAGTCATTAATTAGCGAAAAGAATTCCTTTATTAGAGTTTCACATCATTGGTATTTTCTATGTTGTACAGTTTCAGTAGTCTTTCTGCATCTGAAAGTAATTTTAAATCAGTATTTCAAGAAAATGTTTAACTTTTAATTAAAAAAAAAAACAAAGTAATTTTTTCAAAAACTGACAAGCAATTTCTTAACTTTCCTATAAAGTCTTAAAGATTTTAAAATATGCAAGCAACAGTTCCTAACCTTTCTATAATTAGTCTTAAAGTTGAAATATAACCTGCAGTCAACCCAAAGGAATAGTAATACTGGATAGTTTTAGATTGTCCGTATTATAGCTATATCAATATAAGAAACTTCCAAGAATAGGGAATAGTAATGCTGGATAGTTTAAAATTATCCGTGGCCCCTACTGGGGTGGAGGTAAAAAAAAAAAAAAAAAAAAAAAAAAAAAAACATAAGAATGAATTATATACCTCACCTTAGCTTTCGAATTTTGTAGAATCCTGACAAGTTAGATACTCAATATTCCAGTCTTCGTTAGAAGTAGAAACTTTCTTCATAATTCAATTGAAGATTCTTCAAAACTTTCTTCTGTATAGTAATTGGTTTGACACAAGAATTCCTTGCGTAATAATTCACGACATTAGTATTCCGTATTAATCCACTGCTTTAGTAGAGTTTCATCTGTAGCATCTGAAAGTATTTTTTAATTAGAACCTCATTGAAAATATTTATAACAAAAAGTTCATAAATCCAGATATGCAAGAATTTCTAACCTTTTATTTATTAAGATAATTGAACCCAATTTGTTTATTTAAACCTTACTTGATGAATTCATGCTTAGGGACTACCTATAAGGAAGTTAATTAAAATTTGCATTATGACTGCCTATTATAGAAAAAAACTATTACGGAAACTTTAGAATTACTGGTTGTTCAGTTCTAACTTCGACAGTTAAAATATTTATGAAAATCTATGCATTCCCAAGAAATGAAATCTAGTTAAGACTTATCAGCTAATCTATTAAACTTTAAATCTAATAAAACTAAAGATATTGAAATAGCTTTCCGAAACTAAACAAACTTCGTTAAGTACAAGACTTCAATGAGTTCTAAAGAGAATTTTTAGTTGCTTTTGTGGTGCTTAGTTCGAGACTATAGTTAACAACTATTCCAAGTTGAACGGGTATTTGTTGCTTTGCTAGTCATCCCACTCCTTTAGCAAATTAACATAGGTTAAGGCAATTAAAAAATATATACTGGTCAATTTGTAAAATTTACACATTCATATTTCCTATTTTGCAAAGGAAGACAAACTTACTAAATATTTATTAGAAAGATGTGAAAGTTGAGTTGTTAGAAATTTTTAAGTTTATTATCATTAGAAATGGTGACACTCATTTTTTAAAAATTAAAATTAAAGTTTTCATCTAAAGGATTTATTGCTATTTAGAATACTTGGCGAATATCTGGGAACTACCAATACCATACCGTTTAACGTAATTTATGCCTGGCTATGGTAGTAATGCACAGAAACGCTAGAAACTAAACGGCTATACTAATTTTAACCCAAATTTATTGTCATTCAGGAAACTTGTTCCAGTAACTATGAATTTTCAATACTATATACTTCACGCTTAACTAACCCGTATCCAAATTATTTACTGCTATTTAGAATACTTTTTCCATCATGTACGAATTTCCAATACTATATACTTAATTAACTATGACCAGCTGTAGTAAAATTCATCAAAATAGCGTACCTACAAATTAGAAAAAAAAAGTACTTGCCAGTATGTACGAATTTTCAATACTATAAACTACCTGTCTGGCTGCAGTAAAATTTATCAAAATAGCGTACATACAAATTAGAAAAAGTGTACAAGATACCTGATAATGATGTGATTTTGAAACTATTTACAAGCTCATAATGATTAAATTTATTAAGATACAAAATTATCCTAAAAAATTTGTATAAAGGAAGCATATATGCGCCAAACTTCGTATGCTTAAAACTATTAAAGGATTAAAACTACATAATACCAAAGTACATGAAATAGACTAACTTGAACTAATTAGCCTACCTGTACTGGAAATCTTAAAAAATAGAACTATTACAAAGTATGCTCGCCACAAAGTGAGATGACAAAATTTTTATAACACTGAAAATAAACCCGAGAGTTATTGCATAATAAACTAAGATTTTGAACAATTTTAAAACCTCCGGCATTGGGTAAAAAACTAACTTGTAGGATCCTTAATATTTAAAAAAAACTATCTAAGTTTAAAATACATATAACTTTATAATGGAAAGTTTTAAATATCCATGATTTAAAACTAAACTTCCTATAACTAGTAGCCGTTTAAAAGTTGAAATTTGTACAGATTCACTGCTTCATCACTTGTCCGTCAATTTTAAGTTAATATCTTAGGAAGCTTTCAATTAAGGTTTACAGTATAATAACCTATAAAAATTAAGTGATAAAGTATTAATGAATCTCAAGATTATTTCTATAGTCGGAAAAGCTAACTATTAATGATTCAATATTATTACGGAATATTAATGAATCTAAAGATAATTCGATAGTCTGAAAAGCTAGCAATTAATGATTCAATATTATTACGGAAGATTGAAAAGTCCGAAAAGCTAGCTATCAAGGAATATATATTACTTAAGCTTAGATAATCTGAAAAGCCTTAAAAACCAGCTATTAATGAATTTATATTCCGAATGACAGACCGAAAAGGTAGCTATTAATAAATCAATATTTCGAAAGATGATCGGAAAAGGTAGCTATTAATGAATCAAGATTAGTCTTAAAAGCTAGCTATTAATAAATCGATACTTCGAAGTCTGAAAAAATAGCTATTAATGAAACATTTCGAAAAATATCAGTGCACAATACAGAAAAAGCTGGAAAACCATCGCAAAACAAACTTGAGAAACTAATCCTGACTATATAAAATAAATAACCAAACATTTCGAAAAAAGTTGCATACTTACAATAACCTTCAACAATAATCACTACACCACAGCAAGGGAAATGTTTTCAGAGACCTTCCTGGCAATCCATTTCCTCAAACCACAATAACAGACAAAACAGATTAGATCTTACCAGAGACCGAAGAATATTGTTCCAACCACTAACAACCCCAATCAACAGTTAACACAATACGACACGTGTTCAGCTTAGAAGCTAACCTTGAAAAGAGAAACTTAGATTTGTTTAAGCAGAAGATGGTTCTTCGTGACGTCACCACCAAGGATCATAAAGACAAGCATCACTTACACCCAGGGTTTAAACTTTTAAGGAAATTACTTTAGTTTGAGGTAATTTGCATGGTTTCAGGGTAATTTTTAAGGTAATGATATATTTAAGGTAATTTTCAGGTAACTTCGGTTTTACAAGCTTCGAAATTAAGGAAATTGAAAAAGTTTTAAGTAAATCTAAGGTGAAAGGAAGCAGCATCTAAGATAATGGCTACACGCTCAAGTTTAAACCCTGCTTACACGAAAGGCAATTCGTTCTTTATATTTTTAGGGATGACAAAAATTACGTTTTTTTTTTTTTTTTTTCTTTTTTTTTTAAGAACGGTATTTGATTTTCAAGTCTATCATTTCAAAATTCTTTACTATTGTTTGTTCCATGAATATTAAAATATAAAGTTATTTCTTATAATAACCTTACAAATAAGGATACAGGCTTAGAAAACTATACTTTGATAAATTCGTTCTTTGTATTTTTAGGGATAACAAAAATGACGTTTTTTTTTTTTTTTTTTGGTGTTTTAAGAATGGCATTTGATTTTGAAGTCTATTATTTCAAAATTCTTTGCTATTGTTCGTTGCCTGAGCATTAGGATATAAAGTTATTTCTTATAATAATCTTACAAATAAGGATATAGCCTTATAAAACTATACTTTAATAGTTTAATCCTTCATTCGCTATAATTTGATTGCTAAAAATACTGGAAAAGTTGTATCATCAGAATAATTTGGAAACTTAACTTTTTCCAGATAAGACATAGTGTATGTTAAAAGTGACATAAAGAAACGTAAAAGAGCTTGCTATTAAAGAAACAGTAAAATGAATAAAAAATAAGTATATAATACATTGTATATATATATATATATATATACATATATATATATATATATATATCTACATATATATATATATATATATAGGTAGATAGATAGATATAAATATTTATATATATACATATATATGTATATATATATATATATATATATGTATATATATATATATATATATATATGAAATGGGTAGTGGACTATTTATTTGCTGTGGCCTTTATTTGGAAGGGTTATAGCATAATTAGCGTTTTAAAAATCCCTCTATAGAATTGTAAAACAAAAATTAAATTCATAGGCCAATACAACTGATTAAAATATTTTGTTGTTCCGATAAAGATTTGAGATTCACAGCTCACTGTTTTCTGGCAGAAGTGACAGAATAAAACGTAGAGGGGTACTCGGAAAAGTGTAGACCTCCACCACGGCAACTTATTTCTCGGCCTTTTGCTTGACCCTGACCTTGACCTTTGAATTAACATGCATTAATTGGCATGGATTTTCATACACTAAAAATGAACCAAGTTTGAAGTCTTTGTGACAACGATGTCCAAACTTATGGTTGATTACGTGAATTGGACATTTTGCTTGACCGTGACCTTGACCTTTGACCTTGACCTCCCAAAATTTGATAATTTCTAGCTTTTTACATAACATCTAATCCCTGCAAGTTTCATTACTCAACGATTGAAATTGTGGCCAGGAAGCTGTTCACAAACAGACACACATACAATCAAACACATAAACATGGGGTAAAACATAACCTTCAAACGTCGTTGGCGGAGGTAATTACTGTTTCACGAAACAGATAAAACCAAAAAATAGTTAACATTTAAGATTTTAATCAGGATAATACTTATCTAATAACATTAATTACCTAAAAACATTGAAATGCGTGGCCAATTATCTGCTTGCAACATTAAAAAGTACTTTTTTAGAGATCGGTCTACTGTTATCCAATGCAATTACTCGTTGCCTAAGTAAAAAAACTTCAGGTAAGACTAAACAAGCGATCAAACCACATTGTTGTCGATGTATGAAAACCGTATCATTACGAAATCCTTGATTTCATGTAAGTTGAAGTACGTATGATACATGTTTCCATCCGTAAGAAATAGATAAAAAAATTATAGAACACGTAATCTATGATGTTGGACCTAATAGCCAATTAGGAGAGAATCACTATATATTTATAAAGCATTAAGAGGATATAAGGACTGTATTGTGAATAACTCTATATTTATATAACAAAGAGGTATTGATATAGGGACTGTATTGTAATGGAAAATATATCAATAAGCGTATATATAAAGGCTTGGGAGGCAGGTATCCCTTTGTCATACAGATATCTGAATAAATAATTTGGTTCCTACAGACATGTCACTCTTACGATTGATGTAGCAGCAAAAGATTGTGAAAAAGAGATTTATTTACTGAATCCAGACATTCAATCTTTGCACCACTAATAAGGTTTTCTTTATGTGGTTTTCTTTAAAATTTTCTCAAGGTTACAAGGCTCAAATTTCCGATCAAACTAACCCTTTGAACTCCCTTTAAACAGTCATGTCGTTGATGGCCAAAGAAAATTAACGAGAATGACATGATTCTCGTACGTTAAAGCCAAAAGTTTTTTTATCTTTTAATGCTAGTATACATGTAACATGTGATACTAGTTCTCAGAGCTAGGTGTATAAACCCTGGAATTTCAAATAAGTTCATCCAGAGAAGTTTAATCTAGATCTACATTATGTTTATTGTGGCCTGATTGTTAACGTCTCTACCTGGTGTTTGCCAGTTGGGGGCTCGAATCCCGCTTAGTCTCGTTAGATCCATTAGTGTCTGCAACCTTACCATCCTTGTGAGCTAAGGTTTGGAAGTTTGGGGGAGCCTAAAGATCTATCTGTTGAATCATCAGCAGCCATTGCCTAGCCCTCTTTGGTCCTAGCTTGGGTGGAGAGGGGGGCTTGGGCGCTGATCATATAATATATGGTGAGTCTCTAGGGCATTCTCCTGCTTGCTAGAGCAATGTTACTATCCTTCCCCTCTGCCATTCATGAGTGGCCTTTAAACCTATAGATATTTCTATGGATCTTTAGCTCTAGGAAAGGTTTAAAATATTAGCTATAAAAATTGGTAATATCTATATGCAACAACCACAAATACACCAGTTTTAGTCCACTGCAGAACAAAAGCCTCAGACATGCCCTTATTCATATCTTGGGTTTGGTCTATTTTCATCACTACGCTGGTCACCACGGATTGGTGATGGTGGGAGATTTTCGTCTAATCACTCACAGCAAACATACCTAGTATGGTTGTCTGACTATTGCAGCTTTGCTGATCATGGCGATACACACTGTTAAGAATAAGCATTAGAAAAATTGTAAATTCCTGGCAACATTTATTCCAGGATTTGAGCCGTTTTAAAAACGGATATATTCACGTAAAGGAGTGATATTACGGCTACCAACCCCTAAAAGATAATAACTTAGTAAGATAAAATTACGGTCGCCTGCATTTTACTGAGATACGGGTGGAAACAGTATATTTTTACAGATAATTTTCGATTAAAATTTGTTTTTTTTTAACATTATACTAGAGTTTCACCACGTTAAGGTATCCTCACACAAAAGGAGTTAATCTTAAATATGTTAATTCGTACATTAAGGCACACTAACGCCTGCTTAGCATCCCATGAAGTGTACCAGAATTAAGGATGCCAACTGTACCAGATAATAAATGTAGGTCCTCATATATTTCTACGAATCTTTAGTTATAAAAGAAAAGTTTGAATTATTAATATAAAAGGTGATAACATCTATGAATAATATATGGAAATATAAGATCCTTTTCGTGTTATATATTTTGTGTGTTGAATTAGTTTGTGGTTTCAGAATTTGTTTGTAGGAATATGTGAACTAAAATAGTCAAGAATTTGAATATATTTGTGGGGGATTTTACATATGAGATATGTAAAACATTAATACATCTTAGTGCCTTTCGAGAAGACTTTCCCTTTTGAAATGTTGAAGGAAATATACCAAGTATGATTTTTATTATAATATATAGAAATTATTTTAATATGATATTAAAAGAATTTTTTCCCAGCTTACAAGATTTTTCAGTCGTTAGTAGAAAATTCGAGAATTAAATAAAATTGTTGGATATACTTCAAAGAAAATTAAATTACTCTGCAATATGAACGAAGGCATGAATTTATTGAGTGATGAAAATAACGTCAGCGGGAGACACGTGTATAATAATGGGTTAAAAAAAGCATTGATATAAAAAATATCAAATAATTCTTTATTTTCATATCCTCATATTTATGTATATATATATATATATATATATAAAAGTGTATGTATATAAGTATATATATATATATATATCATATGTGTGTGTGTATGTACATATATATATATTTATATATATGTATATATATATATATATATATATATTTATGTATACTGAAAATCCACTATAAAATTAAATAGCAATTTTATCAAAATATCTTCTCTCGTTTACTGTTAAATTTATAGAATCACCCAATTTATCTGTTAAATTTATAAATGAAACTACCATATTAACATTCAAAAGAAATCCCCGATATACAAAACTACATTTATCCAGATTTAACGAAAGTCTTTCTGAAGTTTTCACCCGGCTTCTTAAATTAGGTCACTTGAAATATGAAAGAAACAGTATTCAAATATGTTTACAAGAGTTTAGCAATCGTAAATATGTAGTTTTGGTCATTGTTGGCTTGTTCACTAACTTGAGAAACTATTCTTTTGACTCTTTGGAAATTGGAACAAGAATGCAAAAATGAACCTTAGAATAAATAAGTTTTACTATTTATTATTTCTATTTCCTTAAGTTTTATTTAGTTTTAAGAATGTTTTTCGTTTCAAAAAGGCCCAATTAAGGGAAATGAAATCACCTTAAAACTTGCCTCCGGATATATCCGCTCTTATTTGAGCAGTATACAAATAAGCTCACATTATTATTATTATTATTATTATTATTATTATTATTATTATTATTACTATTATTATTATTATTATACTTTATAAATTATAACTATAATTATAATTTTAATTATTATCATTATCATTATCATTATCATTATCATTATTATCTAAGCTACAACCCTAGTTGGAAAAGCAGGATGCTATAAGCCCAGGGGCTCCAACAGGGAAAAATAGCTCAGTGAGGAAAGGAGACAAGGTAAAATAAAATATTTTAAGAAAGTAACGCTAGACATTCGAAAGACTGAAGATATTAAGGTTTTCGAGAGGAAACTGAAGACTTTTTTTTATTCCCAAAGTGATTCAATAGTATGGATTTTACAATAAATGAGCATTGTGCGATATGAAGTGTTGAATGCTTTCGATCGAACATGATAAAATGGCAGTGGAGGCCCTGTAGAGAGTAGGGTTTCCCCTGCTGTATGGGACCAGAAAAAGCAGCTCTTTAAGTAAGTAAAGTATATACTTCATGTGCAATTTGAAGCTGTAGTATGATTCTTATCCGACATAGGTACATAGGCTAAGTGATTATATAATGGTAATTATTTCATAACTTAAAAATGGATATGATTTAAAACGTGCCTTCTTTTTCGTGTATAGCATTGGGTACTTATAAAACTTGGGTTTATTTAATTTACCTATTGTGTTGGTCATAAGAAAGCTAAAAAAGGTTAAATTTTTTTACATATCAATTCATCTATTGCGTTAATCCTATCCTAAGGTTATTCATTAAAACAATTATATATATATATATATATATATATATATTTAATATATATATATATATATATATATATTAGAATATATCTAATTCGGGTAATTTTTTATTTAAATTATGTAGTTATTGAAAGGCATTTATCCTGTTCTATTCGAAGCTATAAAATATACATTGAAAGGGGTTTGATTATATAATATAATGACATATGTATAAGTAATAGTTTTAAGAAACTATTTATAAGAAAGTATCAATTAACGTTACAAGAAATATGTTGGCATAAAGTTTCATAGAACATTAAAAGAGACAGTTTAACTATTAAAGGAATACAAATGGATAGAGTATTCGAAAGTTGATTTCTAAAATATATACTATATTTTTGTTATACTTAATCAAGGAACCTTTATCCCATTTACTAAGATTAGATGTTATTTAAGTAAGTGTTAAGTATGTTTTTATGTACTACTAAATCCAGGAATTTGTGTGCCCTTTATTGTTATTAGATGTTACTTAAGTTAAAGTGTTAAGTATATTTTTATGTATTACTTAATCCAGGAAATTTTGTTTTCTTTACTATAATTAGAGGTTACTTAGTAAAAGTTTAAGTATATTTTATGTATTACTAAATCCAGGAAATTTTGTTTTCTTTACTATAATTAGATGTTACTTAAGTAAAAGTTTTTAGTATATTTTTATGTATACTAAATCCAGGAACTTTTGTTCCCTTTACTATGATTAGACATTACTTAAGTAAAAGTTGTAAGTATATTTTTATGTATTATTAAATCCAAAACTTTTATTCCATTTGCTATGATTATATGCTACTTAAGTAAAAGTTTTAAGTATATTTTTTATGTATTGCTAAATCCAGGAGCTTTTTATTCCATTCATAATGATTAGATGTTACTTAAGTAAAAGTTTTAAGTATATTTTTATGTATTACTAAATCCAGGAACTTTTGTTTCCTTTACTATGATTAGATGTTAAGTAAAAGTTCTAAGTATCCATCAAAGCTCCTTATTTTTTCTGTTTATATACTGAAAATCCACTATAGAATTAAATAGTAATTTTATTGAAATATCTTCTCTCGTTTACTGTTAAATTTATAGAATCACCCAATTTGTCTGTTAAATATAGAAATGAAACTACCAAATTAACATTGAAGAGAAATCACAGATATACAAAACTACATTTATCCAGATTTAACGAAAGTCTTTCTCAAGTTTTCCCCCGGCTTCTTAAACCTGGGCGACTCGAAATATGAAAGGAACAGTATTCAAAATATGTTTACAAGAGTTTAGCAATCGTAGTGTAGTTTCGGTCATTGTTGGCTTGTTCACTAACTTGAAAAACTATTCTTTTGACTCTTTGAAATTGGAACAAGAATACAAGAACAAACCTTAGAATAAATAAGTTTTACTATTGTTATTTCTATTTTCTTAAGTTTTGTTTAGTTTTAAGAATGTTTCCGTTTTCAAAAAGGCCCAATTAAGGGACATGAAATCACTTCCAAACTTGCCTCCGGATATATCTACTCTTATTTTTTCAGTATACAAATAAGCTCATATTATTATTATTATTATTATTATTATTATTATTATTATTATTATTATTATTATTATACTTTATAAATTATAATTATAATTATAATTATAATTATAATTATAATTATAATTATAATTATAATTATTATTATTATTATTATTATTATTATTATTATTATTATTATTATTATTATTATTATTATTATTATTATTATTATTATTATTATTATTATTATTATTATTATTATTATTATTATTATTAGCTAAGCTACAACCCTAATTCGAAAAGCAGGATGCTATAAGCACAGGGGCTCCAACAGGGAAAATAGCTCAGTGAGGAAAGGAGACAAGGAAAAATAAAATATTTTAAGAAGAGTAACACTATACATTTGAAAGACTGAAGATATTAAGGCTTTGGAGAGGAAACTGAAGACTTTCATGTTCCCAAAGTGATTCAATAATGTGGATTTTACAATAAACGAGCATTGTGCGATATGAAGTGTTGAATGCTTTCGAACGAACATGATGAAATGACAGTGGAGGTCCTGTAGAGAGTGGGGTTCCCCTGCTGTATAGGACCAGAAAGGCAGCCCTTAAAGTCTAAGTAAAATATACACTTCATGTGCAATTTGAAACTGTATTATGATTCTTATCCGACATAGGTACATAGGTTAAGTGATTATACAATGGTAATTATTTCATAACTTAAAAATGGATATGATTTAAAGCGTGCCTTCTATTTCGTGTATAGCATTGGGTACTTATAAAACTTGGGTTTAATTTAATTTACCTATTGTGTTGGTCATAAGAAAGCTAAAAAAGGTTAAATTTTTTATATATCAATTCATCTATTGCGTTAATCCTATCCTAAGGTTAAAACAAATTATTCATATATATATATATATATATATACATATATACATATATATATGTATATATATATATATATATATACATATATATATATATATATGTATATATATATATATATATATATATACATATATATATATGTATATATATATGTATTAGAATATATCTAATTCGGGTAATTTTTTATTTAAATTATGTAGTTATTGAAAGGCATTTATCCTGTTCTATTCGAAGCTATGAAATATACATTGAAATGGGTTTGATTATATGATATAATGACATATGTATAAGTAATAGTTTTAAGAAACTATTTATAAGAAAATAGAAATTAACGTTACAAGAAATATGTTAGCATAAAGTTTCGTAGAACATTAAAAGATACATTTTAACTATTAATGGGATACAAATGGATAGAGTATTCGAAAGTTGATTTCTAAAATATATACTATATTTTTGTTTATACTTAATCAAGGAACCTTTATCTCATTTACTAAGATTAGATGTTATTTAAGTAAAAGTGTTAAGTATGTTTTTATGTACTACTAAATCCAGGAATTTGTGTGCCCTTTCTTGTTATTAGATGTTACTTAAGTAAAAAGTGTTAAGTATATTTTTATGTATTACTAAATCCAGGAAATTTTGTTTCCTTTACTATAATTAGATGTTACTTAAGTAAAAGTGTTAAGTGTGTTTTTATCTACTACTAAATCCAGGAATTTGTGTGCCCTTTATTGTTATTAGATGTTACTTAAGGAAAAGTTTTAAGTATATTTTTATGTATTACTAATTCCAGAACTTTTATTCCATTTGCTATGATTTTATGCTACTTAAATAAACTTTTTAAGTATATTTTTATGTATTACAAAATCCAGAACTTTTATTCCATTTTCTATGATTATATGCTACTTAAGTAAAAGTTTTAAGTATATTTTTATGTATACTAAATACAGGAACTTTTTATTCCATTTATAATGATTAGATGTTACTGAAGTAAAAGTTGTAAGTATATTTATTTTCTATTACTAATCCAGGAAATTTTGTTCCCTTTATTAAGATTAGACGTTAATTAAAAGTTCTAAGTATCCATCAAAGCTTCCTTGTTTTTTCTGTTAAAAAACGAATTTCCATATCACTTATGTAAAACATCTAACTACCTGTTAAATTTCGTTTAATATCGTTTCATCATAAATTCTCAAAAAAAGAAAAATTCCATGAATAAAGTTAGATCTCAGAAAGAAACAAATAAATTCTCATTCTACACTATCTCTCGGAAACTGGGCCTTCAATTAAAAAAAAGAAAGAGCTGACACTGATCTTAATCAACTTAGGGAATTTTTTGAACGCAAGGAAAAGGGGGAACTTGAAGAATAGCTGTCATCTGCAATTTTGGTCACAATTCTTTTGGAAGGGAATCGAAAACATCATTGATGAAGAGGGGGACAATCTCGAGGTTTATGGAATATCTGGTTTAAATTGCTATTATTCTATAATAATTTACATCATTGATAATCGTAGTTGAATCAATAGAACTTCATAAGTTCAAACTTTAAGCAAATGTTATGTGGAACAGACTGACATAAGTATTTTCATAGTTTATTTATGTAATATCTGTTTTAATGTCGTTTATGTTTTTGAAATATTCTATTTTAATTGTTCATTACTTTTGATACTGTTTATTTATTTCATTATTTCCTTTCCTCACTGGGCTATTTTTCCCTGTTGGAGCCCTTGGGCTTATAGCATCTTGCTTTTCCAACTAGGGTCGTAGTTTAGCTAATAATAATAATAATAATAATAATAATGATAATAATAATAATAATAATAATAATGATAATAATGATAATAATAATAATAATAATAATAATAATAATAATAATAATAATAATAATAATAATAATAATAATAATAATAATAACAAAAATGAAAATATAAATAAAAATTACAAAAAAATAATAAAAATAATAATAATAATGATATTGATAATAATATTGATAATGATAATGATAATAAGGGGTATACAATAGCATCTCTTAAATCACTATAAAATAGTAGTATTTTACTATTTGTAAGTCTCAACTTATAAAGTGTTAACTTCCTGGAGTATTTTTCTATGGAAAGCTTTCTAAATGTCTACATATGTTTATTTAAAGAGACACTAGGGCATGTACAATGAAATGGAATGTTATCTGTATATATATATATATATATATATGTGTATATATTTATGCATATATATATATATATATATATGCATATATATATTCATATTTATATTTATATATAATTATATATATATATATATATATATATATATATTATGTATTCATATATATATATACATACATATATATATTGTATATATTTATATTTATATATAATTATATATATGTATATATTATATGTATTTATATATATATATATATATATATATATATACTGTATATATATATTTATATTTATATTTATTTTTATATTTATATTTATATTTATATTTATATATATACATGTATATGTATATATATATATATATATATATATATATATATATATATATATATATATATATATATATATGTGTGTGTGTGTGTGTACGTGTCAATCAATTTCCAATATTTTTTTTATATAATTTTCAAGTCCTTTAGCAATCGATCAAAATTGCTTAAAGTGAATGAATGCGTATGTTGTAAAGTATAATTCTTTCAGTGTTCTAATATTTATCAGATAATTATTAGAAATAACTTTATGCTACAATAATCAGGAAACAAATAATAGTAAATGGAACTAAAATAATGAATTACAAAATTAAATACACGTTTTTTAATGCGTCGAAAACAAGTAATTTTATTTATCCCTAAGAAAAACAAATAGAATAAACTTATTTGTGTCTAGTTAAAGAAACATCGAAAAAAAATAGTTTCACTTATCTCTAAAAATATATGTATACGTCTAAAGTGTAAAATGCATTAAAAAATTTATTCCTTTGAGACATCCGAAAAAAAAGATAGTATTTGTGTTTTAGTAAGTTGCATCGAAAACAAAAATAAGTTTATAGATCCATGAAAAACAAAAAAATCTTATTTGTCTAAAGTATAGGTAAAAAAAAAAAAAACTTATTTGTCTAAAGTGTAAGATGCATAGAAAAAAATTATTCATTTAGTTATACCTAAAATAATAGTATTTGTGTTTTTGTAAGATGCGTCGAAAAAAAAATTTACATATCCCTCAAAAACTAAAAATCTTATTTATTTAAAGTGTAAGTAAAAAATAACTTATTTGTCTAAGGTGTAAGATGCATAGAGAAAAAATAATTTCATTTAGTTATACCTAAAATAATAGTATTTGTGTTTATGTATGGTGCATCAGAAAAAGAAAAAAAATCTTTTACGATACCCCTGAAAAAAAAATTGTCTAAAGTATAAGTGATCATTGTCTGAAAACGGGGACTCTATAGTCCTTGGCAATGACGTCAACAAGACATAACTTCAGCGAAAACGGAGTGGAGAATTTCAAGTAAAGACTTCGGTCAAAATAGATCGTTAGTCATGTTGTATCGTCTGCTGATTGAAGTGATTTTTAGTTTTACGGTTTCTCTTCGTTTGTGGTAAGATCAATTCTGTGTTTCAGTAGGTGTTGAT
>NC_090754.1:58096165-58113665 GCF_036898095.1 Palaemon carinicauda
CCTGAAATAGGATTTGAAGGTCTCTCTCTCTCTCTCTCTGTCTCAATTCATCTCCAATTAATAATGAATTATACCCTATGATTGGAAAAAGATTGGTCATGGAGTCGCTAATGGGACAAATTGAAAAAGCCAGTCTTTGCCACAGGTGTAATACGGTATCAAAACGCAGTAGTTTATATGTTTAAAGTCAACTCATGAGCAGAAAAGGCAAGGGGAAAGTCTGTACACCATCCCTCAATGCTCCGGAGACTGAATGCTCCTCTCCACCTAACAGAACCTGGAAGAACCAGGCCATAGCTGCTGAAGCTCCAACATACAGTCCTATGGGAAGCCACAAGACCGAAGGTTTGTTCATGTTCTAGAAGTGATGATACCCAATCAAGTATCTGTGAAGAACAATGAGTATCTGTTAATACCAATCAGGTATCTGCCAATACTAACCAGGCATCTGTGAATACTAATCAGGTATCTGTCAATACCAATCAGGTATCTGTCAATACCAATCAGGTATCTGTCAATACCAATCAGGTACCTGTCAATACCAATGAGGCATCTGTCAATACCAATCAGATATTTGTGAATACTAATCAGGTATCTGCCAACAACAATCAGGTATCTGCCAACAACAATCAGGTATCTGCCAACAACAATCAGGTTATCTGTCAATACCAATCAGGTTATCTGTCAATACCAATCAGGTATCTGTCAACACCAATCGGGTATCTGTCAACACCAATCAGGTTATCTGTCAATACCAATCAGGTATCTGCCAACACCAATCAGGTATCTGTCAATACCAATCAGGTATCTGTCAATATTAGTCATTAGTTTATTAGAAGTTCTATGACATCATAACTACAATGATCATTAACACATTAATATAGATACTTTGGATTACGTCAAATAAATTAGGTTATTAGACAGATTATTTCCTTAGCATTATATATGTTGATTATCTTATCATAATATATATGTCTAATGACTAATTGACTGTGCATTTTTGTAGGATGGAAATAGGTACTTATAATGAGCTGGTCATTTTGGTTTCTATATATTAAAAATAAATGCAAGAAAGCTTCAAATCATTGAATGAATCAAAGGTGATATGTGTTTTTATTATTATAATAATTATTATTACTACCTAAGCCACAACCATATTTGTAAAAACAAAATGCTATAGCCCAAGGGCTCTAACAGGGATAATAGCCCAATAAGGAAAGTAAATAAGGAAACATAAAATAGTGTGTTTAGGTGTACACTCAAGCAAGAGAACTCTAACCCAAGATAGTGGAAGACCATGGTACAGAGGCTATGGCACTACCGAAGAGTAGAGAACAATAGTTGGATTTTGGAATGATTTCCTCCAGCTGTACTTATATGATAACGAATTTGTCATATCTGTTTCTATATGGTATATTTAAGATGAAATGTAGCACCTTTAAGATAAGCAAATTCTATCAAAATTCAACAAAATATCCTTTCAACAAGGCTAAAAATGCATTTTATTGGAAATTAATCAACAAAAAATTTAATTATCAATCATATTATTACTATACATCCGGGTATATTCAAGATGAAATGTAGCAAGTTTTAGATATGCCAATTCTATCAAAATACAACAAAATATCCTTCTAGCAAAGCTAAAAATACAATCTATTAGAAATTAATAAACAAAAAAATTAATTATCAATCATATGATTACTATACATCCGGCCATTATTGTAATCTATTTGAAATATCTTCTTTATTTTTGATCCTTTGTTAAGCATTCTAATAATTCCTATAACATAAAAAATATGATAAAAAGAAATCTAATGCTATATCATTATAAACACTTCATATTTGATGAATATATAATGTATTATTAGTAAAATAGAGTTGTCCTTAGTTTTATGGACAAACTCTCTCACAACTAATGTTAATTTTTTACCTCACAACTCGGTTCAAAAGTCTTTATCAAATTAACGAAGGCGAGTGAACTAATGCTACCTAATTAAGCTTAAATGCTATCTAAAAGTACTAACTAGTTAGCCATACAAGGCTACCTAAAAATACTAAGTAATTAAGCTCATAGTGCTTCCTGAAAATAATAACTAGTTAAGCTTATATGGCTACCTATAAATACTAACTAATTAAGCTTACATGGCTACCTATAAATACTAACTAATTAAGCTTACAGGACTGCCTAAAATACTAACTAGTTTAGCTTACAAGACTACCTAAAAATACTTGCTTCTAAGGCTTAGAGTGCTACCTAAAATGCTAGCTAGTTAAGCTTACAGAGCTACCTAAAAATACTAACTAGTTAAGCCTACAGGGATATCTAAAAGTAATAACTAGTTAAGATTACAGGGCTACCTAAATATACTAACTAGTTAAGCTTACAAGGCTACCTAAATATACTAACTAGTTAAGCTTACATGCATCCTGAAAATACTAACGAGTTAAGCTTACAGGGCTACCTAAAAATACTAACGAGTTAAGCTTACAGGGCTACCTAAAATACTAACGAGTTAAGCTTACAGGGCTACCTAAAAATACTAACGAGTTAAGCTTACAGGGCTACCTAAAATACTAACGATTCAAGCTTACAGGGCTACCTAAAAATACTAACGAGTTAAGCTTACAGGGCTACCTAAAAATACTAACGAGTTAAGCTTACAGGGCTACCTAAAATACTAACGAGTTAAGCTTACAGGGCTACCTAAAAATACTAACGAGTTAAGCTTACAGGGCTACCTAAAAATACTAACGAGTTAAGCTTACAGGGCTACCTAAAAATACTAACGAGTTAAGCTTACAGGGCTACCTAAAATACTAACGAGTTAAGCTTACAGGGCTACCTAAAAATACTAACGAGTTAAGCTTACAGGGCTACCTAAAAATACTAACTTTTTAAGCATACAGGATTATAGAAATATATTATCATTAGTAAAAATAAACATGGATTGCATAAAAGATAACTTGTAACGTTTACCATAGACGAATGGATCAAACTGGGAAATGTTGTTTTCGAATTGTTCTCTTGGCTATAGAATTTGAGTGCACACATCCAAAACCCTGAAAAAATTGTGTTATTAATAAATTGATTTGAATTGGCATGTATATTTATAATATATATATATATATATATATATATATATATATATATATATATATATATATATATATATATATATATATATATATATATATGTATGTATATATATGTATGTATATATATATATATATATATATATATATATATATATATATATATAAGATAACATTAATAAACAATATAATTAAGAACTATTAGTAACAATTAAAGTAAATATAATAACTTTAATACAATACATTAGACATGCATTACTGAATTGAAAATTCACGACCTGATTCCATAATTCTATAAAACTCATAAGTTTAAAATACGTCCAAATGTAAAACAGTTGAGCATTAAGTTGAAGGGATGCAGAGATTTAACTCAGATATTATCAACTGTTGAATAAGCTGCTGTAAGTAAGATAAAATTGTTCCTGTGGTCATATATCTATTTACAGCACTATTTCCATATTCAATAACAGTCTACATTTTCTCCTCTAGCATGAATATCATAAAACTCCATACTAAATCATATTTAGATCATCCCCCTAATCTTAGTTTCAGTAATGTTCTTTTCTTTCTACTTCATTTTCATTTGCATAATATATGCAATACCTCTTTATTAATATATTACATTTATGATTCATATTCTTCTCAAAGATTAAATTACACTCCACAAATAAAAACATATGAATCACACTTTACAATTAGTATTTGAAGAGAGAAAATTCTTCCATCTCTAGAAAGTAAAAAACGTCAGTCTGTGAACCAGTTTTATAATATATAAACTATTTTGGTTATGCCCTAAATCTAGTGGTAAAATATAAAGAATACTTTATCATATCGTTACATTCTTCGTTGATAATTCGATATTTTTTTTATATATCTCTAAAAGAAGACAAATGAACCTAACGTAAGACATTCCTCTCCTGGGGCTAAGTGAGGACAATCATCTCTTGGAGCTAACGGAAGATAATCCTCTCCTGGAGCTAACGGAAGATAATCCTCCCCTGAAGCTAAAGGAAGACAATCCTCCCCCAGAAAATAACGGAAAACAATACTCCACTGCAGCTACCATAAGAAAATCCTCTCCTGGAGCTACCGGAATGCAATCCTCTCCTGGAGCTAACGTAAGACAATACTCTCCTGCAGCCAATAGAAAGCAATCCTCCCCTGGAGCTAACAGAAGACAACCTACCCTGGAGCTAACAGAAGACAAACTCCCCTGTAGCTAACGGATGACAATTCTCTCCTATAGCTAACGGAGGACAATTCTCTCCTGTAGCTAACGGAGGACAATTCTCTCCTATAGCTAACGGAGGACAATCCTCCACTGGAGCCAACGTAAGACAGTCCTCACCTGGAGCTAATGTAAGACAATCCTCTCCTGGAGCTAACGAGAAACAACACTCCCCTGGAGCTAACGGAATGCAATCCTAACCTGGAGCTAATGCAAGACAATCCTCTCCTGGAGCTAATGCAAGACAATCCTCTCCTGGAGCTAACAGAAAAACAATTTTCCCAATGAACTAACAGAAGACAATCTTTTTCTGAAGCTAACGGAAGGCAATCCACCACTGGAGCTACCGTAAGACTATCCTTTCCTGGAACTAAAGGAAGACAATCCTCCCCTAAAGCTAACGAAGCCATTACAGCTCAGGAGCTAATGGAATCCAGTCCTTAACTGAAACAAACAGAATCCTATCCTAGCGTGGAGCTGATGGAGCCCAGTCCTATAGTGGAGCTAACAGAATCTGGTCCTATCCTGGAGCTAATGGAATCCCTATCCTGGAGCTAACAGAAGCCAATCCTATCGTAGAGCTAATAGAATTCCTTATCCTGGAGCTAACAGAAGCCAATCCTCTCCTTCACTAACGAAAAGCAAGATTGACTTTGCGTTAAAGGAAGACAATACTCCCATGAAACTAACGGAAGCCCATCCAATCTTCAGGAGCTTAATCGTTCGTATACTTCGAAGAGATTAATACCTCCTCAATAGTTATATTGATACATGGTATCTTCATCGTTTATGGCGTCCTCAATAGGCAGATAATCTTGCAAACCTTGAATCTCTCTTTACCTTGAAGACTGGAAATTCATAGACATTCATCACACGACAATCAATAAGCTTAAGAGTTATCTAGTTCCTCAAATGTTGTTTTCTCATATTTCCCCTTCAATAACAGAAGTGTTTGTGTATATATGATGGAAATGGAAGAGAAATGGCAATCAGTTTTGTAGCATCAACTCCATGAAAATCATAAGAGAAATAGCAGGAAAGTGGACCTCATCCTTCTGGGATTTTAGTGTGAATTGGGTCGTGATTAAAATCGTGAGTTATGCCGAGGATTATGATTCTGATGACGATAAGATGGAGGTTCCATACGTTCAAAGGAACTTTAATAAATCTATCTATGCATAGAATGAGATCCAAATCAAAATCGTGAGTTATGCCGAGGAATAGGATACTGATGACGATAACATGAAGGTTCAATGAATTCAAAGGAATTCTAATTAATGTATCTATGCATAGAGACGAATTTGAAATATCAACACAAATGTATTCAAAATTTAAATCTGCACATTTCCAAATCATAGGGTCACAGACCCATTAAACATATTTTGGAGAGTTATCACGATGTCGAAAGAGATTTAGATTTTTCCGTGTTGATGTGCCGGCCATTAACCTCGATTAGTGATAACGTATTTTTTTAAAGTGGTTCAGCCTGTGTCGATTGATTTTCTAAACCGACCCATTATTTTTCGTTTAGGTTTTTCAATACCCAATGCTGATAAGTCATTTATGTTCCTTTAAAGCTTACCTTTGTTTTTCTCTATAGGAACGCTATGCCTTTGCTAATTCTAATTCTAAGACTTGCAGCGTAATAATAACTACAATTCATTGTATCTCATCTTCTTTGTTAAAACTTTAACTGCGAGACTCCTAGTTCTATATGGCCAGATTACAGTTTCAAAACTATCAATTTCCTCTTCAGCTCTCAAATAACTATAACCTCAATGCTACTGTACAATGCTTCTCTCTCTCTCGTCAAGTTTACCGTTGCTTTTTAATTTGTTGACACCTTCACATCATCTCCTCTTACGCCTATTGACGCAAAAAGCCTCTGTTAGACTTTGCCAGTCGTCTCTATCTTAAAATTTTAAATCAATACTTCTCAATACATCTGGGGTGATAATTTTATCTATATTTGCTATATTCATTTATTACCTTACTGGAATGAACGATTCTGTTAGCGGGAGGAAATGACTCCTTCATTATCGAATGAAACTACTTCCAAAATGAGAATACAAATAATGAATAGTACTTTTCAAACCTCAGGAGGAAAGTAAAATAAAAGTTTGTATTACACCCGTGTAACGAAATGTTTGTAAATAAAAAAAGTAAATAGTCCTCATAGCTCAAACATCATGCAACTGTTTGCGATGTATTGAGAACGAAAATGTTAGAAAACACTGCTGAACAAGGATTTTAAAAGCCTCCTGGACTTTTGACGTCCTAGGGTATCGTTTGAAGCGCCCCAGCTTGTCCTATTTTGGCTTCCAGGGCATTAGAATTTGTGTGAAATACTTAAAAGTTCAAAAATGACATACATGAATGTGTCTACATGAATATCTTTATATATACAAAGTAAATTTTGTTTCTGGTGTAGATAACCAGAGATTTCAAGGTAAGAGACCTCAGTGGAAAATTGTTTAGTCCCTGGAGAAGGAAATACTCCCTTATTGGTATATTTGACTTGTTTGGCTCTGTAATGTGTCAGAATTAGCTATATATTTAGACAACCACGAGGAGACGAAGTATTTCAAATCTATTTACCCGAACCTCTGAATATATTTTAGATCTATTACAAATATACGGGAAAATTAGTTATACAATCCAAGTGTTCTTGAATTCCCATATTCAGAGAGAGAGAGAGAGAGAGAGAGAGAGAGAGAGAGAGTTGCAGCGAATATATCTATTCCCATAAAACCAAGTACAGTTTATGAAGGCTGTGCGAGCGTGACGTGGAATACAATAACAACTGTACTATCTTATTGGAGTTAAGTATCCATTTTAGGCAACAGTGAATAACGAAAAAGCAACGTTAACTGACTCATGGGCATAAGTAGATGAGAATCACACTACTGTATAAAATTCGTTGAATGAAGATTGAAAATCCTTCGCATTATAAGTGAACGATTAAACAGAGGTGATATAGCGATTGACAAAAGGGCTTTAGTGATAGAGCTCTATCAATTCAGAGAAAAGGGGCATTCTTAGTTGAGAGAAATATTACTATTAATTGTATCAGAATATTCCAAGTCTTCAAGAACTATAAAAATAACTTTTTACTGTGTTTTAAAACCAATATTTTATAGAAATCTAAAGGCAAATAGTAGTGATTTTGGTAAAAATTAAAATATTTCTATGACGTGCCTTACAAAAATCCTATTCCTTTCATGCCATTAATGAGAGAAACCATTTTACCACATCGTAAAAGAGTTAGGGCCCTTCCACAAGGAGGGTAAATGCAGGGTGGGTACGGATTTGCCCTTAATTATTTCGCTTTGAAACTGTTATTGGATCAGATATGCAGATATTAGATACTACAAGCAGGTAAACTTATGACTTGGCCAGACTCAGGGCAGAGGCCAGAGTACAGTCAGAATTAAGTCTGACAAATCAGTCTTCTGTCCAGTGCCTCATCAACGGACGCTGTTTGCCAGTTATTTCCTTGTGTATGACTTAATCTACACCTGGTCGTTACCCATACAACAAAATTGATAAAGGTCTACCCGCCGTGAATTTCTCTTTCCTGTGGAAAGGCCTTAACTGACACGGACAAATTGGATTAGAATAGTAACTAAGCATAATAGGAAGACCATTTGTCACTAAATGAAAGAAATTGACAAGGCGTTCTCTAGGGACTACATTCTATGACAGTTCGGGGTGTAGAGGAAAATAGGCTGCAGAAAAACTGACTATTATTGAATTGACAAAATGGACCGTTGTGGAATGGGAGGCCAATAAATGACAGGGCAAATAGGTTGAGGTAGGGATAGGGGGTAGGCAGGGTTGACAAATATTTCGGAACCCTAGTGTAAGAGTTTAACAAATTGTGCAATACAAAATCCCTCTAACCTTTAGTATAAACAAGTAACAATTTACTTTCTAATCAAAGTTTTACCTTGAATGTAGCAGCAAATATTTAATTAAGGTAATTGGAATTTGCTTAATTACAGAGCCAAGTCAGTTCTACAAAGTATATTTTTTTCAACTAGTATAAAGCAATGATTCCCCTAGCCAGAGAACACTAAAAGTGCGAACCAATGTACAGAAAACCCACAAATTTGAGAAGTGTGAGCATTAATAATGTACACCAAATCTTAAGCGGAGTTTACATGGTCAAACTGATCGTCAAAACCTGTTGTCGAACCTGCTTGACAAACTGTTCGAAGAAGAGGTAGACATTCACAAATGCACAAGGTTTGTTAACGATGAAGCCACACCCACAAAGTCCTGCTAAAACACTTTCTTCGAACTGTTCAACAAACTTGTTCGACAACCAATACCCCGTTCACACGTTCGAATATTACTTCTAACACTTTCGTCGAACTGCGTATGACGAACCTTTAGACCGTGTAACCCAGCCTTTAAAACCTCATTAAAATTACGCACATTGCCACTGCAATCAAGCTTCAAAACCATTATCATTGCCCGCACCTCAATAATTGAACCTTTTTTTCCTTAATTGTATTAGATTTAACCCAAAAAAATTTATAAACTGCAGGCATCAGGCTTTTTCTTCTATTGGTTTTCCTAATTCCCTATTTTTCTTGAGATCTGCCCAAATCAATCATTAATAAAATCTACCTTATGGTTTCCTAATTTTAGGTTGAGTAAAAGACTAATATTGAAAGGCTAATTTCCAGCAGTTGGTTCAACCACAATCTTTAAAACAAGACTAGTTATGATGCTATTTTTCAATATCTTTCTCGAGAGATCCAGGTCTGTCCACATACTATATATGGTAGCAAGTCAGATTTGAATAATTCACTTTCAGAACTAACCACATCTTGGTGGCAAAAATCTTTCTTTTGAAGAAGTTTTCTAACCCAAGTCGTGGTTTTTCAGTTTGTTCGTGCTTAAGCTTTAACAAAGTCTGGTTTGCCCATACCCAGATCAGCGAATAGGCTTTCTAAAAAAACTATTTTCATCTTTCCAGTAGGCTTTAATCTTTTACCATGGAGGCTATACCTAATTCTATAAGAACTAATAGATTACCATGGCTATTATATACAAATTTGTACACTTAGACTTTACCCTATTAGTATTGCTTTGAGATAAGACTTTAAAGGGTTAACCATGAAAGCTATTTGTTCTTAAGACTCCATTATTCTAAGAACTATGGTGGAATTTTTTTCCCACATCTGTAACCTCCTCTGTAGTAATTACTACATTAGGATGTAATATTCAGAAGATTTGATACCAAGGTTCAACATTGCATTGAAAATTTAAAGGCAAGTCAAGAAAATGCTTTATCTTGTTACAAACCTTTCTTGCGACTATTTTTGAACCAACACCTAAAACTTTAAACGCCCGTATCATTCTTGATACCATAAGTCTAAGTTTATTGATTTAGGAATATTCTTAGTAAGATTGGATAATCTTTAATGAATCAGAAGCTTCACAGTTTGAAATGATTTGTTTAGAAACTGCTTATATACAACCATGTGCCATGTTTATTTTTCTAGTTTACCTTAATTTCGGATAATTAGTTTAAAATAAATCCAGGTATGTAAAAACAACAACAATACCATTGTTATTTATGAAGTATTAACCACAAATTAGTTCATATTGCTCACCATAAATTTTTAAATATCACATTTAGTGATAGAACAGTCCTTTGGTACTATAATTTTCTTATGAAAAAATAAAACTGCCAGATACAGTAACAATCATTAAATACAAAACATTGCATCAAAGTGTTTAAAACTTTATATAATGGATTTTTAAATTACTGGTTTAATACATTATCTCCCATGTTGGTGACTGACAGTAATTCCAAGGCCAAACCTCACCTCGTAGAATGTCAGGTTTTTATAGCTGCAAGACTTCTTGAAAAGTTAAACTTCAATCTTTATGTTTCAGCAACACTAAACTAACCCTGGAAATATGGAAAGATGAGGCAGCAAGTATTCTTGTAAAAATTAGTAAAACAAGAATGTTAAGTATAGTAAAATAATGTTTAAAATTATTTCAATCATTACCTGAATTTTAAGCAATTAGCCAGAGATTACAAAACCTAGCAAGCGGTTATGGATACCAAAATATCCATTTATCCTGATATGCAAACAAATTAGTAACTCAAATGATTCAATATGGCCACTTATAAGATTCAAGGCAACCAGAAAGCCTAAATGTGACCATGAGGCTAAAGACAATAGCCATTTTAGACAGATTTATGGCTATGTAAACATGGGTTCACAACGGTTATATTGCTAATGATTGCCCAAAAATCAAAGTACCCAAAAAATGAAAGTGGGCGTACCCAAAACATTAAAGTGGGCGTACCCAAAACATTAAAGTGGGCGTACCCAAAAGATTAAAGTGGGCGTACCCTAAAGATTAAAGTGGGCGTACCCTAAAGATTAAAGTGGGCGTACCCTAAAGATTAAAGTGGGCGTACCCTAAAGATTTAAAAGTAAACTGAAAATAAAAGCCTAGGGTTTTAGGTTAAAATAGTTTAAATGTTTCCATGAACAAACAGTTTTGTTTCATGAAAAAAAATATCCTAACATTGAAGTCTTGGCACAAACTAGATTTACTTTGATTTTAATTTTACTTTAGTTTTACTTAAGTCTGAAAGGTTAGTTTCTATATATCAAATTATCTCAGATCAGAGCTAAAAAGTTTAAATTTATATATCAAATTAACTCAACTCTGACCTCTATAAAGTTGAAATTTATATATCAAATTTAAGTTTAATATAAAATTATATCAAATCAGCTCTATTAGGAATGTTAATTTTAATTTAAGTATTAGATTTATAAGCTCTGAATTCATTTAATTTAAAAAGACTTCAAACCTAAGCATATATGTGAAGCATATATGCGTGCAAGCTAAAAAAAAGTACCTGAAAGGGAAACAAATGGATTAGTAAATAAAACCCTCCCACATAGCTGTCCTGTAGGCCTTGACAGGCCTACAGGACAGCATGGGAGGGCCCTCCACCCCAGCAGGGGCCCAGCCCCTACTGGGGTGGAGGTAAAAAAAGTATAAAAAATAAAAACAAATTATATACCTCACCTTAAGACTTTTGTAGAATCCTGGTAAGTTAGAAGTTATGCAAGTCTTTCTTCGTTAAGAGCAAGATACTCTATACTTTTTCCTTCATTAATTAAAGATTCTTCTAAGATTGACTCTTCTTTAGTCATTAATTGACGAAAAGAGTTCCTTTATTAGAGTTTCACGACATTTGTATTATTTATGTTAACCAGTTCAGTACATTTCCATTCTGCATCTGAAAGCAATTTTAAATCAGTATCAAGAAAATATTTAACTTAAAAAAAAACTTTTAAAAGTCTAATTTTTTCAAAAACTTAGACAAGCGATAATTTCTAAATTTTCTATAGAGTCTTTAAAGATTTTAAAATATGCAAGCAACAGTTCCTAAACTTTCTATGTCTTAAAATTATCAATATATACTGCAGTCAATCTTAGGGAATAGTAATACTGGATAGTTTTAAATTGTCCGTGTTATAGTTATATCAATATAAAAAAATTCCAAGAATAGGGAATAGTACTGCTGGATAGTTAAAACTATCCGCGGCCCCTACTGGGGGTGGAGGTAAAAAAAGCAAAAAGACCAAAATTTAAGTTTTTACCTCACCTAAGCTTTCGAATTTTGTAGAATCCTGACAAGTTAGATTCTCAATATTCCAGTCTTCGTCGGAGGTAGAAACTTTCATAATTCATTAGTTTAAGATTCTTCAAAACTTTCTTCTGTATAGTAATTGGTTTGAGACAAGAATTCCTTGCGTAATAATTCACGACATTAGTATTCCAGATTAATCCACTGCTTCAGTAGTAGAGTTTCTTTGTAGCATCTGAAAGTATTTTGGAATTAGTACCTCAATGAAAAATACTCCCTTCATAATCAAATAAAAAAAATTAAACTGCTTCAGATATGCAAGAAATCATGAACTTTTTTTGATAAAAGTTAATTTTTAACCAGATTTATTGAAAAAATTTGATGCAATCAAGCTTATGGATTACTTACTGGCGATTTAATCTATTTTTATCATTACTGCCGGTTATGAAATAAAATTAAGATTACGGAAACCAAATATTTACTAATTGTTCAGTTCTAACTTGAATATTTAACATTTAAACTATATGAAAATCTGCGCATATCAAGGAATTGAAATAGATTTAACAGCTAATCTATTAAAACTTTAAATCTAATAAAACTAATGATATTTAATTAGCTTTGGCAAACTAAATATAAGCTTCGTAAGTACAATGAGTTCAAAGAGAATTTATTGCTTTTGTGGTGCTTAGTTCGAGGCAACTTAACTATTCTAAGTTAAAGAGGTATTTAATGCTTTGCCAGTCATTACCTTCCTTAAGCAACATTAAAATATGTAACCAGTTCACAACTATTACAAGTTCAAAGTTTTTTTGCTTTGCTAGTCATCCCATTTCTTTAGCAAATGAAAATATTTAAAAGATATCAAAAAAGGTTTACTGGTAAAATAGTAAAATTTATACATCCATGTTTCCTATTTTGCAAAGGAAGACAAACCTATATCTTTATTATGTTGAAATTATTAATGTGAAAGTTTAAAATCATTGGAAATTTTATTTTGAATTAACTCTTATTTTGTACAAGGCATAAAACTTGAAAGTTTTCATCCAAAGGATTTATTGATATTTAGAATACTTAGCGAATATCTGGGAACAACCACTACTATATTTTAGGTAATTTATGCTTGGCTATGGTAGTAATGTACAGAAACGCTAGAAACTAAACGCTTAACTAATTTTTAACCAAGTTATATATTGCCATTTAGAATACTTGGTCCAGTAACTACGAATTTCCAATACTATATACTTAAGTCTATGGCTAGCTGTAGTAAGATTTATCAAAAGAGCGTACCTACAAATTCAAGACTAGCTATGGTAGCCAATTTGTTTTAGAAAAACAGTATACAATGATACCTAATAATGATGTGATGTTAGAAAATTTATTTACAACATCAATGTTTAAAATTTATTAAGATCAGCACAATGCATCTTAAAAAAAGTTATTAAGGAAGCATATATGCGCCTAACTTCGAATGCTTAAAACTTAAATACCTGGTTAAAACTTATTAATACCAAAGTACACGAAATTGACTAACTTAACTTAGTTAGCCTACCTGTACTGGAATCCTAATACTATTTCCAAGTATACTCACCACAAAATGAGAACCCAAAATTTTGATAACACTGGAAATTTTCATGAAAGTTTATAAGTAATAAATTGTAAAATTTTTAACTGAATTAAAAGCTCAGGCCTTTGGTAAAAGACTAAACTGTAAAATACTTTATTTTTAAATTCACAGATCACATTATGAAAAGTTTTGATTATATAACTTACGTATAGCAAGTTTTTTTCAAGTCTCAATGCTTTAAAACTAAGCACCTATAACGAATAACCGTTTAAAAGTTAAAATTTAAACCGATTCACTTAAGAAGCAGTCAATTTTGAAGTTAAAATCTAGCTTTCAAACGAGTAACGCTATCAGTTTGATAACTTAATGAATCTAAAAAAGATTTCGATAGTCTGAAAAGCTAGCTATTAATGAATCATTATTACGGAATATTAAGTAGTCTGAAAAGCTAGCTATTTATGAATCAGTATTACGGAAGATTGAATAGTTTGAAAATCAGGCTATTAATGAATTTAAAGATTAGTCTTAAAAGTTAAATATTAATGAATCAATATCATAACTAATAAAAGTCTGAAAAGCTAGCTGTTAATGAGTAAAGATTAATCTTAAAAGCTAGCTGTTAATAAATCAATATTTCGAAAGATAGTCGAAAGCGCTAGGCGGAAAAGCTAGTTATTAATTTAAAGATTAGTCTCAAAAGCTAGTCATTAATGAATCAATATTTCGAAAGATAGTCTGAAAAGCTAGCTATTAACTAATCATTTCGAAATATTCTAGTGCACAATAGACAAAGAAAATGCTGGAAAAACTATGACAAGTCACAGTAAAAACTAACCCTAACTAGGAATAATGACTAACCAAACATTTAAAAAATGGTTACATACTTACAATAACCTTCAATAATAATCACTACACCACAGCAAGGAAAATGCTTTCAGAGACCCTCCTGGCAATCCATTTCCTCAAACCACAATAACAGACAAAACAGATTAGATCTTACCAGAGACCGAAGAATATTGTTCCAACCACTAACAAGGCCAATCAACAGATAAAACAATAAGACACGTGTTCAGCTTGGAAGCTAACCTTGAAAAGAGAACCTTAGATTTGTTTAAGCTGAAGTTGGTTCTTCATGACGTCACCACCAAGGATCATAAAGACAAGGATCACTTACACCCAGGTTTTAAACTTTTAAGGTAATTACCTTAGTTTGAGGTAATTTGCATGGTTTCAGGGTAATTTTTAAGGTAATGATATACTTAAGGTAATTTTAAGGTAACTTCGGTTTTACAACCTTCGAATTTAAGGAAATTGGAAAAGTTTTAATTAAATCTAAGGTGAAAGGAAGCAGCATCTAAGATAATGGCTACATGCTCAAGTTTAAACCCTGCTTACACGAAGAGCAATTCGTTCTTTATATTTTTAGCGATAACAAAAATTACGTTTTTTTTTTTTTTTTTTTTTTTTTTTTTTTTTTGGTGTTTTAAGAACGGCATTTGAATTTGAAGTCTATTATTTCAAAATTCTTTGCTATTGTTCGTTGCCTGAACATTAGGATATAAAGTGTATCTTATAATAATCTTACAAATAAGGATACAGGCTTAGAAAACTATACTTTATAATTTAATCCTGCATTCGCTATAATTTGATTGCTAAAAACCCTTGAAAAGTTGTATCATCAGCATAATTTGAATAATTTGAAAACTTGACTTATTCCAGATAAGATATAGTGTATATTAAAAGTGATATAAAGAAACGTAAAAGAGCTTCTATTAAAGAAACAGTAAAATGAATAACAAATAAATACATAATACACTATATATATATATATATATATATATATATATATATATATATATATATATATATATATATATATACTATATATATACTATATATATATACTATATATATATATATATATATATATATATATATATACAGTATATATATATACACATATATATACAGTATATATATATACATATATATATACATATATATATATATATATATATATATATATATATATATATATATATATATATATATATATATATATATATATATATATATATATATATATATATATATATATATACAGTATATATATATACACATATATATACAGTATATATATACATGTATATATACATACATATATATATATATATATATATATATATATATATATATATGTATATGTATATATATATATATATATATACATATATATATATAACTATATATATATATATATATATATATATATATATATATATATATAACTATAACTATATATATATATATATATATGTATGTATATATATACATATATATATATATATATATATATGTATATATATTAAATGGGCAGTGGACTATTTATTTGCTGTGGCCTTTATTTGGAAGGGTTATAGCATAATTAGTGTTTTAAAAATCCCTCTATAGAATTATAAAACAAAAATAAAATTAATAGGCCAATACAACTGATAAATAGATTCTGTTGTTCCATTAAATATTGCGAGTAACAGCTCACTTTTTTTTTTTTTGTAGCAGAAGTGACAGAATAAAAACTAGAGGTGTACTCAAAAGAGCGTAGACCTCCGCCGCGGCAACCTATTTCTCTGCTTTTTGCTTGACCCTGACCTTGACCTTTGAATTAACATGCATTAACTGGCGTGGATTTTTATACATTCAACTATGAACCAAGTTTGAAGTCTTTGTGACAACGAAGTCTAAACTTATTGCTGATTACGTGAATTGGACATTTTGCTTGACCGTCACGTTGACCTTTGCCCTTAACCTTTCACCTTGACCTTTAATTTTGGCCTTTGACCTTGATATCCCAAAATTTTACCATTTTTCAGATCTTTACACAACAATTAATCCCTGCAAGTTTCATTACTCTACGATTAAAACTGTGCCCAGGAAGCTGTTCACAAACAGACACACAATCAAGCACACAAACAGGGGGTAAAACACAACCTCCTTCCAACTTCATTGGAGGAGATAATTACTGTTTCACGAAACAGATAGAACCAAAAAAATGGTTAACAGTTAAGATTTTAATCAGGATAATACTTATCTAATAGCATTAATTACCTAAAAACATTGAAATGCGCTGCCAATTATCTGCTTGCAACATTAAAAAGCATCTTTTAAGAAATCGGTCTACTGTTATCCAATGCAATTAGTCTTTGCCTAATAGAAAACTTCAGGTAAGACTAAACAAGCGATCAAACCACATTGTTGTCGATGTATGAAAACCGTATCATTATGAAATCCTTGATTTCAGGTAGGTTGAAGTACGCATGATACATGTTTCCATTCGTAAGAAATAGATAAAAAAGATATAGAACACGTAATCTATGATGTTGGATCTAATAGCCAATTAAGAGAGAATCACTCTATATTTATAAAACAAAGAGGTATTGATATAAGGACTCTGTATTATAATGGAAAATGTATCAATAAGTGTATATATAAAGGCATGGGAGGCAGGTAGTCCTTTGTCATACAGATATCTGAATAAATAGTTTGGTTCCTATAGACATGTCACTCTTATGATTGCTGTTGCAGCAAAGATTTTTAGTAAAAAAGATAATTTTTCATGAATCCACACATTCAATCCTTGCAATATTAATAAGGTTTTCTTTATATGATTTTCTTCAAAATTTTCTCAAGATCACAAGGCTTAAATTTCCGATCAAACTGACCTTTCGAACTCCTTTTAGACAGTCATGTTGTTGATGGCCAAAGAAAATTAACGAGAATGACATGATTTTCGTACCTTAAAGCCAAAAACTATCTTCTTACTAACCTAACTTAACCTAACCTAATGCTAGTAAATATGTAATATGGAATACCAGCTCTTTGATTTAGAGGACTATACACATAATTTTTCATGACTTCTAATGCTACTGCGTTTACCATTTATGGATATTGTTTGGGCTGATCCTTTTCTTTTTTAGAATTG
>NC_090754.1:58118665-58138665 GCF_036898095.1 Palaemon carinicauda
TTTCGTTTTCAAAAAGGCTCAATTAAGGGAAATGATATCACCTTAAAACTTGCCTCCGGATATATCCAATCTTATTCTTGCAGTATACAAATAAACTCACATTATTATTATTATTATTATTATTATTATTATTATTATTATTATTATTATTATTATTATTATTATACTTTATAAATCATAATTATAATTTTACTTAAAATTATTATTATTATTATTATTATTATTATTATTAGCTACGCTACAACCCTAGTTGGATAAGCAGGATGCTATAAGCACAGGGGCTCCAACAGGGAAAATATCTCAGTGAGGAAAGGAGACAAGGAAAAATAAAATATTTTAAGAAGAGTAACACTAGACATTTGAAAGACTGAAGATATTAGGGCTTTGGAGAGGAAACTGAAGACTTTCTTGTTCTCAAAGTGATTCAATAATGTTGATTTGACAATAAACGAGCAATATACGATGTGCAATGTTGAATGTTTTCGAACGAACATGATAAAATGACAGTGGAGGTCCTGTAGAGAGTAGGGTTCCCCTGCTGTATAGGATCAGAGAAGCAGCCATCAAAGTCAAGTAAAATATGTACTTCATGTGCAATTTGAAACTGTAGTATGATTCTTATCCGACATAGGTACATAGGTTAAGTGATTATGCAATGGTAATTATTTCATAACTTAAAAATGGATATGATTTAAAGCGTGCCTTCTTTTTCGTGTATAGCATTGGGTACTTATAAAACTTGGGTTTAATTTAATTCACCTATTGTGTTGGTCATAAGAAAGCTAAAAAAGGTTAAATTTTTTACATATCAATTCATCTATTGCGTTAATCCTATCCTAATGTTATTCATTAAAACAAATTATTTTTTATATATATATAAATGTATTAGAATATATCTAATTCGGGTAATTTTTTATTTAAATTATGTAGTTATTGAAGTACATTTATCCTGTTCTATTCGAAGCTATGAAATATACATTGAAAGGGGTTTGATTATATAATATAATGACATATGTATAAGTAATAGTTTTAAGAAACTATTTATAAGAAAGTATCAATTAACGTTACAAGAAATATGTTGGCATAAAGTTTCGTAGAACATTAAAATAGACATTTTAACTATTAAAGAGATACAAATGGATAGAGTATTCGAAAGTTGATTTCTAAAATATATACTATATTTTTTTTATACTTAATCAAGGAACCTTTATCTCATTTACTAAGATTAGATGTTATTTAAGTAAAAGTGTTAAGTATGTTTTTATGTACTACTAAATCCAGGAATTTGTGTGCCCTTTCTTGTTATTAGATGTTACTTAAGTAAAAGTGTTAAGTATATTTTTTGTATTACTAAATCCAGGAAATTTTGTTCCCTTTACTATAATTAGATGTTACTTAAGTAAAAGTGTTAAGTATATTTTTATGTATTACTAAATCCAGGAAATTTTGTTCCCTTTACTATGATTATATGCTACTTAAGTAAAAGTCTTAAGTATATTTTTATGTATTACTAAATCTAGGAACTTGTGCCCCCTTTATTATGATTAGATGTTAGTTAAATAAAACTTTTAAGTATATTTTCATGTATTACTAAATCCAGAACTTTTATTCCATTTGCTATGATTTTATGCTACTTAAGTAAACTTTTTAAGTATATTTTTTATGTATTGCTAAATCCAGGAGCTTTTTATTCCATTCATAATGATTAGATGTTACTTAAGTAAAAGTTTTAAGTATATTTTTATGTATTACTAAATCCAGGAAATTTTGTTCCCTTTATTAAGATTAGACGTTATTTAAGTAAAAGTTCTAAATATCCATCAAAGCTTCCTTATTTTTTCTGTTAAAAAACAAATTTCACTATTACTTATTTAAAACATCTAAACTACCTGTTAAATTTCGTTTAATATCGTTTCATCATAAATTCTCGAAAATAAAAATTTATGAAAAAAGTTAGCTCTCAGAAAAGAAACAAATAAATTCTCTCGGAAACTGGGCCTTCAATTAAAAAAAAGAAAGAGCTGACACTGATCTTAATCAACTTAGGGAATTTTTTGAACGCAAGGAAAAGGGGGAATTCGAAGAATAGCTGTCATCTGCAATTTTGGTCACAATTCTTTTGGAAGGGAATCGAAAACATCATTGATGAAGAAGGGGACCATATCGAGGTTTATGGAATACCTCGTTTGAATTATTTTTATTTTATAACGATTTAAATCTTTTCAAATCGTAGTTGAATCAGTAGAATTTAAAAAGTTCAAACTTGAAAAAATTTAAATATGAAACATATTTTAATGATTTTTCTAATTTTTAAATATCTTATTTTAATTGTTCATTACTTGTTATATGGTTTATTTATGTCCTTATTTCCTTTCCTTACTGGGCTATTATTTTCTTGGCCTTATAGCATCTTTCTTTTCCAACTATAGTTGTAGATTTGCTAGTAATGATAATAATAATAATAATAATAATAATAATAATAATAATAATAATAATAATAATAATAATAATAATAATAATAATAATAATAATAATGATAATTATCATAATAATAATAATAATAATAATAATAATAATAATAATAATAATAATAATAATAATAATAATAATAATAATAATAATAATGATAATAATAACAAAAACAACAAAAAAAATAAAAATAATAATAATAATAATAATAATAACAATAATAATAATAATAATAATAATAATAATAATAATAATAATAATAATAATAGTAATAATAATAATAATAATAATAATATTAATAATAATATTAATAATGGAGTGTTTTATAATCGAAAAATCTCAACTTACAAAGTGTTAACTTCTGGAGTATTTTTCTATGGAGAGCTTTCTAAAGGTCTACATATGTTTATCTAGAGACTCATTAGGGTATGTACGAGGATATGGAATGTTATCTGTATATAAATATATATGTATACATACTGTACATATAGGCTACATGTACATGTACATATATATATATATATATATATATATATATATATATATATATATATATATATATATATATATATATGTATGTATATATATATATATATATATATATATATATATATATGTGTGTGTGTGTGTGTGTGTGTGTGTGTGTGCTTGCGTGTGTCAATCTATTTCCATATATTATATAATTTTTTAAGTCCTTTAAACAATCAATCAAAATTCCTTAAAGTGAATGAACGCGTATGTTGTAAAGTATAATTCTTTCAGTGTTACAATATTTATCAGATAATTATTAGAAATAACATTATACTACAATAATCAGGAAACAAACAATAGTAGATATAATTAAAATAATAAATTACAAATATAATTAAAATAATAATTTACAAAATTAAATACCCCTTTTCTAATGCATCGAAAAAAAATCATTTTATTTATTCCTGAAAAAACAAATAAAATGTAAACTTATTTGTATTTAGTGTAAGAAGCATAAAAAATAAATCATTTGATTTAACTCTGAAAAAAAAAAAATAAAATAAACTTATTTGTGTCTATTGTAAGATGTATCGAAATATTAATTCATTTCAATTATTTCTGAAAGAAAAAGAATTGTCTAAAGTATAAGATGCATAAAAAAATTATTAATTTTAGTTATCTCTGAAAAAAAATGTCTAATACGTAAGACGCATAGAAAAAATAATTAATTTTAGTCATCCCTGAAAAAAAAATAGTATCTATGTTTGTGTAAGATGTATAGGAAAAAAATGATTTTAGATATTCTTGAAAATTTCAAAATCTTATTTGTCAAAAGTATAAGAGAAAAAAACTTATTTGTTTATAGTGTAAGATGCATAGAAAAAAAATAATTCATTTAGTTATACCTAAAAAAAAATAGTATTTATGTATATGTAAGGTACATCAGAAAAAAAATCATTTAAAATATCCCTGAAAAATAAAAAATTCATATTTGTCTAAAGTCTAAGTGATCATTGTCTGAAAACGGGGACTCTATAGTCCTTGGCAATGACGTCAACAAGACATAACTTCAGTGAAAACGAAGCGGAGCCATTCAACTAAAGGCTACGGTCAAAGTAGAACGTCTGTCTTGTTGTTTCGTCTGTTCATTGAAGTGATTTTCGGTCTTACGGTTTCTCTTCGCTTGTGGTAAGATCAATTCTGTGTTCTAGTTGGTGTTTTTATACGGTGCGCAAGTTTGCTTCCATGGAGAGTCCTTCGAAGTGTCTGCCAGTGCTGATTTTGGTATCTAAGTACTACTTTAAGTTTGATTCTTTCTTTGATAAACCTTATGTAAGTTTCTTTTTAATTATTTTCAGTGCAAATCGTTTTAGTATTTAAGGTATCGAAAGTTTTCCTCCTTTGAAAAGTTTTCATATACTTTATAGTTTAAGTTTTTTAAAAGTTTTTTAATTTATTTTTCAGTAAAATTTTGGTGAATTGAGTATTTAACGCTTACTATCTGAAGTTTTCCTAAATTGAACAATTATTCAATATCGTAAGTCAGTTTTTATTGTAATTGGTTTCTTTTTGCTTTTCTTAGGGTAATTTTGACCTAATAGCTATCGACTTAGCCTTCGACTTTTTTTTTCTAGAACTAGCGTTATAAGTATCCTGATTAATATTTAGTCACTAGATTAGTCTTAATTCTGATGGATCAATGATAGGTACGTATCTTCCAGTTTTGGCTATTTAACAATACTAATGTACCAGCGACAATTTTAAATTTTAAAACTCAACAAAAATTCTTCTGTATAGGTATTGTTTTCAAATGGGAAACTTGGTAAGCAGTCAGCTACTTAGCTTTTACATATTTACTAAAGTTTATTTATTTTTTTACATTTATTTTTTTTTTTTTTACTACAAGACCCGATAATATGGCTTATGATAATTTAACTCTTGTAAACATTTAATTTAATTTTCAGACTATTGCTCCAAGAGGTTGACCGGACGGGAATGGATCTTGCATTTCCCTTTTAATCTTGTGAATATTTTCTAAGTTATTTTTACTTAATTAAATTTTATATAATAGAAAGGTTCCGTTGTTATCGAAATAGATTAGTCCAGTGGATTTTGAATCATGTTTATGGATTTTTTCTTTGCAAGATATTAGATTTTTTCTGTATCTCATTTTCATGTCTTGAATTACCACTAAGTTAGTGTAGTAGTTCCTATATTTTACATTGTTTTATTCTAAGCTTGATTTCATGTCATAAACGGTGCTATAGGCTAGTGTAAGAATTATTTTCTAGAATAAGTTATCATTGTAGGCCAGTATCTAGTTTTATTTTATAACTAGTTTACTGGTATTAGATCAGTTACGTATTTATACGTGATGTGGAGCATAGACTATTAATATTAATTCTTTGGAATGTAATTCCTAGACTGTGTAATAATGTATAATACAACTTAGGGCTTTGAATATTCATAAATATTTAGAATATTTATTTAGTCTTATGAATTGTCTAATTGAAAATTTCTTACATTGATAGATAGCTATAACACGGATAATCTGAAACTATCCAGAATTACTATTCCTTAAGCCTGACTACGGTATATATATTTTAAAAATTTCATGACTTCATAAAGTTTTGAAATTGCTTTTCAAAGGTTTTTTAAAAGTAGACCTTAAAGGTGTACTTTTTTTATTAAAAGTTCGGTATTTCGAGTTACTAATTTGAAACTACTTTCAGATGCAGAAGAAATAGTAGACTACTGAACAGGTGAATATTGCACATAAAATTGTCGTGGAACTCTAATAAAGGAACACCTAAAATTGTCGTGGAACTCTAATAAAGGAACACCTAAAATTGTCGTGGAACTCTAATAAAGGAACACCTTTCGCTAATTAATGACTAAAGAAGAGTCAGTCTTAGAAGAATCTTGAATTAAAAAATGATAAAGGATGAAGTATCTTTATCTTAACGAAGAAAGACTTGCATAACTTTTAACTTAACAGGATTCTACAAACAAATCTAAGGTGAGGTATATAATTTGGCTTTTCTTTTTATATTTTTTTTACCTCCACCCCGGTAGGGGCTGGGCCCCTGCTGGGGTGGAGGGCCCTCCCATGCTGTCCTGTAGGCCTGTCAAGGCCTACAGGATAGCTATGTGGGAGGGTTTATTTACTAATCCATGTGTTCCCTTTCAGGTACTTTTTTTAGCTTGCACGCATATATGCTTCACATATATGCTTAGGTTTGAAGTCTTTTTAAAGTAAAGATATTTTTTAAAATTTTAAATCAAATAAATTCAAATTTAAAGTAAATATTCATAAGTATAATCTCCTAGTATTTTTGAATAATTGGATATCTAAAATAGTTTTCTGACTTAAAGTAAAATTTAAAAATCTAAAATTCTAGTTGTCAAGACTTCAATGTTAGGTCATGTAAGTTAAACAACCCCTGTTATGGTGTTCAGGGAAATATTCTGGACTTTAGTTTGCACATGCAAGTTCACTCGATAGCTCGAAATTAGTTTAATCATTATTTGCAAGTTAAAGTAAAATTAGCCTTCAATATTTTAAACAAGTTTGAAATTAGTTTAATCAATAATTGCAAGAGTTTTAAATTAGATTAATCTAGATTTGGGAGTTAAAGTAAAATTAACCTTCAATATTCAAATATTTTAAGTTGGTTTAATTTCTTTGCAAATTTAAGTAAAATACTTTAAATAATTTTCTAAATGTTGAATTTTCAGTAATTTTCATAAAGATTCCAAAGTTGAAATAAGCTTATTTTAGAAAATATCTTATTTAAATGTATCAAAATGTATTGAACTAAGATTGAAGACTAATTATTTATTCTCAAACATATCTTAAATCTATAAATTCACTTTGAAAAACTTTAAAATTTAACTAGCTGTGTTCATACAAATGCCCAACAAACTCTTGGTGTTCATGCAAACATTCAAACTTCTTATTTTTAATGACTACTTTGTGTATTTTGCTACCCTTGTCCTCTACTGGGTGGTCACTGGTTAAGTTGTGTACCATAAGGCAGTTTCGTGAACGGCCACATTGTATGACCATTCTCTTTGGATAGTCACTTTGTTCATTTGAGCATCTTTGTGGCTCCCAGTTATATCCATGGCTGGTTATAAAAGTGGGCACATTGCCATTTTTTTGGATACCCATTGCAAATTGTTAGGATTTGTGACTACCTGGCGATTTTGGTATCCATGGCCAAATTTTAGTTCAAGTTAGCCAGGTGCTTAAGTTTATATGGTTTGACTTATGCTATAGAACTAACTTTATTTTACTGTTTTTATTTCAATACTTTTTTATTGTACTTTAAATATTTGTCTGTAATGCCAGTCGCCAAAGATCCCTCACTGCCTCATATTTTCGTATTTTCAGGGTTTAGTATTGCTGGAACTTTCCAGAAAATGCTGAATACTTCGAAGGGCTTTACCTAGAAGAACAAATCCTCATAATCTACGAGGTGAGGGTTGCCCTGGAATAATTGATGCCTAAAACTACCATTAACGTGGTGAAGAGTAGCTTAAGTGAACTGGGAGGGAGGACTGTGGAACCTTTGCGTTACCAACCAAATAAGACTGAATCCCTCCTCAGGTTGGGGAGGAGGAAAGAGGGCAAGGTCCAATTTTCTTTAATATCCTACCTTCTAAAACCAGACAAAGTCTACGTAGATAAGAGTAATTAAAACATTGCATTCATTAATTCTTAAAGTTCCTGCTCCTTAATACTTCACCTTGACGTTTTACCAAAAAACTGTTTAGTCTTAATGTGGCTATTAATGATTTATGGTTATGTCAGAGTTTGTATATTTAAACTTATAATTAATTGATAACTTTTCAAAATGAAGACAATTTCTGATTCTAGCTGTTTAACAATATGTAGGTAATACTATTCTATAAATAACTATGGTTTTTTTAGTACTTTTCCATACCCAAATCTTGTTTGAACTGTTATGTCTGCCCAAAAAAACAATGAAAATTTATACTTTAAGGAAAGTGGCAAAAACAAATTGAATTAGTATTCAGTTTGAAATAAAAACTACTGAAACATTGGGCTATGAAGTAACTACTGGGAGAGATATATTGTTCACTTTGAAAACTTCACATATGATGGTTATACAGTAGTAGAAAAAAAAATAAACTGAAGTCCAGTATATTAAAGCCTTGCGTTATTGACTGTATATAAGCTGATTTAGTAGTCACACAGTATAAAATGACATTCAGTTTATTGTTGAATGTTTGTATACTTAAACTTCCAAGCTACTAGTTATACAATTATCTTTAAACTGAAGTTAACGACCTAATCTAAAACAGATCATTAGCAAGTTTAAATATCTGCGCTTAGCTTCAGTTAAACGCCATTTTTTCTAAGCTTAAGGCAAAGGCTAAACCTTAAAACTTATTGCAAATTAAAATGACTAATTTTAACACTTTGAGTATCTACTACGGTGTCAAAAAGCGCAGAGATTTGGTACCAATAGTTAACGATTTGTAAATTTGATAAAGCTGATACCAACAAAATATTAAAGGGAGAGCTTTCCATTAAAAACAGTAAAAAAAGCCTTATAATAGAAGGTTAAATGTAGTGGTTTGAGACGATTAGTAAATATAAGCCTAGTGTTATTAAAGAAGGAATGGTAAAGAAAAAGTAGTTTTACTAAGTTGTTCAAACCTTATGTTCACACTTAGCTTGAAGATAGACTATGCATAAACGTCTGGGTGTTAAACCTAATATTTTCGTAGCACAGCTTTTGTAGTTAAACCATCGAAAAGAAATTTTTACCAAATTTACTATTTGTAAGAACTTTCTTTTTAACTGACTAAATTCAAATATGTTGGTGTTAGATTGTATGCGTAACGAAAGGTTATAGATTTTGCCAGTTAAATATATACTAATAGAAATTCTAAAGTAAAAAAAAGGTACCATACCACAATTAAAAGTTTGCTTTGAGTTTATTGACAAGTTAGGTATTTAAGAGATTTTGATCGAAATTTAGGTTTTATTTCAATTTTATATTGATACAAAATTTGGTCATGATCATTTGACCTTACGCTAAAACTCAAAGAAATTCTAAATCTTGAATGGATTAGGCTGATTCTTTGCCCATGTGTATCTGGATTTGATATAAATTCTGCATTGGAAAATTTTCAATAAGCTTTAAAAAAACTACTCTTATATCAAACTAGTTGAGCCTTGATATCACTATCGAACATTCTCGACGGGCAAACAGTGATACCAGATCACAATAGGTAATGAGAATGTGGGTTTATGAAGTCAGAGGTGAGAAAAAATGGCTAAAGATCTGGTAACAAATTAGTCCCCTTAAATTCAAAACTTGATTGAAAGTTTTTTTTCGATTCTGTTCGGAACTTAAAACCTTGGGATTGTTCTGATCACAGTACATCAGAAATCTAACAAAAAATGGGTTTTCGTGGCTTTGGAGAGCATGACGCTTGAATCTCAAGTTAGATCTGGGTTAGATATGAAGTTTTACTTGATCAAGAAAAGTAAACTCGAAACTTAGTCTAAATCGGCGTTCGTTGTTTAAGTTACTTTTAATGTTTGAGTGTATCATACTTGATAAGGGTCTAGAGCCTGTACATCGTAACTGAATGTTACAGAACCTGTACATCGTAACTGAAAATGTTACATAACCTGTACAGTGTAACTTATAAGGTTCTAGAGCCACACCGAACAGGAAAATAGTCTATAGCCTGTACATCGTAATTGAAAAGGTTCTGGAGCCTGTGCATCGCAACTAAATGTTCTAGACCCTGTACATCGTAACTGAAAATGTTTGAGCCCGTACATCGTAACTGAAAATGTTTGAGCCTGTACATCGAAACTGAAAATGTTTGAGCCTGTACATCGAAACTGAAAATGTTTGAGCCTGTACATCGAAACTGAAAATGTTTGAGCCTGTACATCGAAACTGAAAATGTCCCAGAGCCTTTACATCATAATTTAAAACTTACCACAAGCATTCCCACACTTAAGAGGCCCCGTAACAAATGTAACCCGATTTCTGTACATAAAACAATTTTCTAGTCATGAAAACGGTCACTTATTCGATCATATGGAAATAAAATATGAATTGTAGGATGTTATTGGATAATTTTTTATCCAATAATTTTAATTAAGGGAAAAGTCGTGTGACGTCAAGAGTCCATCACACCCCCCCCCCTCCACACACACACACACACACACACACACACACACACACACACACACACACACACACACACACACACACACACACACCACTTACCCCGTGTCGCCTAATGGCCTCGCGGGCCACAAGGATGGGCCATATGGGCCAAAAATTCCATAAATCTAACGAAATCTGGCCATATTTGCTACAGCATATTTTCCATCATACCTCGAGCTGTCAGAGAAAATATATTTTGGTCCCTGGAGTACGCCATATCAATATTAACACTATTAACGATATTAATGGATTTCTTATCGTGTAATATATTGTTACTTATTTTCATCCACTAAACAGATTTCAAATATATCTAATTTATTTTTTGTTATTTAGTGTGAACTTGAGGTAATATGTTCTCATTCGGTAATACAGTTGGTTAATTCCACTTCTTGTGCTCACGCTTTGAAAGATACGTAGGATTGAATAGATAGATTTAATATACTTGTTAATCTCTCTCTCTCTCTCTCTCTCTCTCTCTCTCTCTCTCTCTCTCTCTCTCTCTCTCTCAAGATCTTTCTTATGTAGTAAATGCATTCTTTTTCCTTGATAATCTTAATACAAAATACATATCACAGTACCAACCAAATCAAATATACCAATAAGACAGTATTTCTTCCCCCAAAAGGGTTCACAACTCTGCTAAGATACTGTTCACCTTAGAATCCCACGCCATCAGCAGTCGAGAGAAAGTTTTAGTTTTATGTATATTTGCATTTACGTATGAAAGTACTCTTCAGGCTTTTGTACATTATACAAATTCCAGGAGTGTCTCCAGATATAGTAGTTTTCAAACAGATCACGAACAGTTGCCCAGAAGTTTGAGGCACACGACTCTGTTTACAACATTTGTTTACAAACTTCTCCTTACACGTGTGTAATACTAAACTTGACATTTACTTTCCTCCTTAGTTTTGACGTGTTTATTTACGCTCATGGGAGAAAAGCCCGAAATTTCTCGCTAGCATCATCACGAGTTTGAGAGATGAATATATTAGAATATAGTTAATATAGATTTAGTTTTCTCAAGATGTTAGAATAAAGTTAATATAGATTTAGTTTTCTCTAAAATTGTCATTAAATTTATTACTAAAGAAAACGTGAGATATAATGATTCTATCATTGGAGGTTTTAGCTGTTTGAGAAAGGAAACGAGGAATTTATGAAGAATTATGAAATTAATATATGAAATCAGTCAATATGATACTAGGAATCTAAAATCAAAAACTAAAAAATAAGATCCGTCCATATTAGACTTGGAATCTAATAATCACGAAACTTGAAATATAAAACCAATCCATATTAGACTACGAATCCAAAATTCACGAAACTAAAATATGATATCAGTCTATATTAGAGTGGGAATCTAAAATTTACGAAACTAAAATATGAAATCAGTCCAAATTAAACTGGGAACCTAAAATATCCTAAACTAAAATATGAAACCAGTCCATTTCAGACCACCAATCTAAAATTTCACGAAACCTGAATATGAAATCACTTCATTTTAGACTAGGAATCTAAAATTTACGACACTAAAATACAAAATCAGTCCATATTAGACAAGGAATCCAAAAATCATGAAACTAATTTGAAATCAGTTCATATTAGACTAAAAATTTAAAATTCACGAGATTAAAATAGGGAATCAGTCCATATTAGACTAACAATCTAAAACGCACGAAACTAAAATATGAAATCAGTCTATATTAGACTATGAATCTAAAACGCACGAAACTAAAATATGAAATCAGTCTATATTAGACTATGAATCTAAAACGCTCGAAACTAAAATATGAAATCAGTCTATATTAGACTATGAATCTAAAACGCACGAAACTAAAATATGAAATCAGTCTATATTAGACTATGAATCTAAAACGCACGAAACTAAAATATGAAATCAGTCTATATTAGACTATGAATCTAAAACGCTCGAAACTAAAATATGAAATCAGTCTATATTAGACTATGAATCTAAAACGCACGAAACTAAAATATGAAATCAGTCTATATTAGACTATGAATCTAAAACGCACGAAACTAAAATATGAAATCAGTCTATATTAGACTATGAATCTAAAACGCACGAAACTAAAATATGAAATCAGTCTATATTAGACTATGAATCTAAAACGCACGAAACTAAAATATGAAATCAGTCTATATTAGACTATGAATCTAAAACGCACGAAACTAATATATGAAATCAGTCTATATTAGACTATGAATCTAAAACGCACGAAACTAAAATACGAAATCAGTCTATATTAGACTATGAATCTAAAACGCACGAAACTAAAATATGAAATCAGTCCATATTAAACTAGAAATCTAAAATTCACTAAACTAGAATATGAAATCAGTCCATATTAGAATCAGGAATCTCAAGCAGAACACGTACTAGTCTAGAAAATGAAACTAAAATACGAAATCATTCCATTTTAGACTATGAATCTCGAAATAATCACATATTAGGTGATAGGCTCAGGTACAGTGGATAGTAATTATCATTAAGTTATAAAGTAAGCATTAGCATAGACTTGGCCTTCCAATAGACACTCTGAATGTTGAGCTTTTAAATAAAATCAAATGACTTTCTGTGAATGACTATGGGAAAAATTACTCGGAAATGAATGGTAACTTTACTTTAAGAGGTACTTATCTGCTTCTGTACAGTAGAGACTCTACTCTATACAGGACCTCCAGGGTCGTTTTATGATGTTCATTCAGAAGCATTTAACATTTCACAATACGTATTGTTCGCTTATTGTTTGATCATCACTGTCAAAACACTCGCAAAATAAGAATAGATTAAATGAATAAGTCAATGAAGAGCTTTGAGAAATAGTACTCTGCATTTAATCACATCAAAATAGCTGTTAAAAGATATTGTCGTGAATCCTGAGGAAATTGAACAAGGCCTTGTATATTATGACGATGATAGTTGTTAGGATAGATAACTATTCATAAATTTCTAAATATATATTGTGTAAAAAGATGAGGGAATTAACTGAGAAAAACTAATCATAAGATACCAATAAATGATATTCATAAAATTTGGTTTGATATAAGAAAGTAAAAACACAGTTTTGAGTGGGATTTCAAGTTTCTACTGTTATGATACTGTGCTATCAAGATAATAGGGAATGTTTTCGAGAGACAGACCCGATACTTTGGTATCTAGGGAATGTTTTGGAGTGAATCCTTTCCACGTTATGATATTAAAACATCTAACTACACATAGTTTGATGATAAATGTTATAATGTATAATCTGGCCACTTATTCCATGTTTTTTAAAAGCCTCATCAATTAAATGTTTAGCTCATATCAAGGTTTTTAAAGTTATGAGATATATTAGCTGTTGGGCAATATGTATACTAAGACGCTAGATTACAACCGATAATTATTTTGCTTGTGTATGAAGTTCAGTTTAAATATAGGATCTACATAAGAAGTTATCAAAATAATCGATTTACATTTATGAATTGGTTTATCATGAAAGAGTTTAATTCATTATTAAATAATATAATTTAATCAAAATGATTTTGATTAAAAATTTCTTCCAGAACACGTGAAATGACATACGAGGAGAATTTACATGAAGCATTCTGAAGCCAGCCTTGCTTTTTTCAAAACAAGCTTATGAAACCTTTAAATGCTTAACTCTAAAGGTATTGTATGGATATGTAAGTACGGGTCATGTATCAAAGTTTTAAACTTGTCTTTTTACACCCCTGCAAAGATATTATCTTTATAGGAGAAATATGGTTTGTTACACCCCTGCAAAGATATTATCCTTACAGCTGGAATATGGTTTGTTACACCCCTGCAAAGATATTATCCTTACAGGAGGAATATGGTTTGTTACACCCCTGCAAAGATATTATCCTTACAGGAGGAATATGGTTTGTTACACCCCTGCAAAGATAATATCCTTAAGGGAGGAATATGGTTTGTTGCACCCCTGTAAAGATGTTATCCTTACAGGAGGAATATGGTTTGTTACACCCCTGCAAAGATATTATCCTTACAGGAGGAATATGGTTTGTTACACCCCTGTAAAGATATTATCCTTACAGGAGGAATATGATCTGTTACACCCCTGCAAAGATATTATCCTTACAGGAGGAATATGATCTGTTACACCCTTGCAAAGATATTATCCTCACAGGAAGAATATGCTTTGTTACACCCCTGCAAAGATATTATCCTTACAAGAGGAATATGGTTTGTTACACCCCTGCAAAGATATTATCTTAACAGGAGGAATATGGTTTGTTACACCCCTGCAAAGATAATATCCTAACAGGAGGAATATGTTTTGTTACACCCATACAAAGATATTATCCTTACAGGAGGAATAAGGTTTGTTACACCCCTGCAAAGATAATATCCTAACAGGAGGAATATGTTTTGTTACACCCCTGCAAAGATATTATCCTTACAGGAGGAATATGGTTTGTTACACCCCTGCAAAGATATCCTTACAGGAGGAATGTGGTTTGTTACACCCCTGCAAAGATGTTATCCTTACAGGAGGAATATGGTTTGTTACACCCCTGCAAAGATATTATCCTAACAGGAGGAATATGGTTTGTTACACCCCTGCAAAGATATTATCCTTACAGTTAGATTATGGTTTGTTACACCCCTGCAAAGATATTATCCTTACAGGAGGAATATGGTTTGTTACACCCCTGTAAAGATATTATCCTTACAGGAGGAATATGATCTGTTACACCCCTGCAAAGATATTATCCTTACAGGAGGAATATGATCTGTTACACCCTTGCATAGATATTATCCTCACAGGAAGAATATGGTTTGTTACACCCCTGCAAAGATATTATCCTTACAGGAGGAATATGGTTTGTTACACCCCTGCAAAGATATTATCCTAACAGGAGGAATATGGTTTGTTACACCCCTGCAAAGATAATATCCTAACAGGAGGAATAAGGTTTGTTACACCCCTGCAAAGATAATATCCTAACAGGAGGAATATGGTTTGTTACACCCCTGCAAAGATATTATCCTTACAGGAGGAATATGGTTTGTTACAACCCTGCAAAGATATTATCCTTACAGGAGGAATATGGTTTGTTACACCCCTGCAAAGATATTATACTTACAGGAGGAATATGGCTTCTAATAAGCCCTGCAAAGATATTATCCTTACTGGAGGAATATGGTTTGTTACACCCCTGCAAAGATGTTATCCTTACAGGAGGAATGTGGTCTGTTACACCCCTGCAAAGATGTTATCCTTACAGGAGGAATATGGTTTGTTACACCCCTGCAAAGATATTATCCTTACAGGAGGAATGTGGTTTGTTACACCCCTGCAAAGAAGTTATCCTTACAGGAGGAATATGGTTTGTTACACCCCTGCAAAGATATTATCCTTACAGGAGGAATGTGGTTTGTTACACCCCTGCAAAGATATTATCCTTACGGGAGGAATATGGTTTGTTACACCCCTGCAAAGATATTATCCTTACAGGAGGAATATGGTTTGTTACACCCCTGCAAAGATATTATCCTTACAGAAGGAATATGGTTTGTTACACCCCTGCAAAGGTATTATCCTTACAGGAGAAATATGGTTTGTTACACCCCTGCAAAGATATTATCCTTACAGGAGGAATATGGTTTGTTACACCCCTGCAAAGATATTATCCTTACAGGAGGAATATGGTTTGTTACACCCTTGCAAAGATATTATTCTTACAGGAGGAATATGATTTGTTATACCCCTGCAAAGATATTATTCTTACAGGAGGAATATGGTTTGTTACACCCCTGCAAAGATATTATCCTTACAGGAGAAATATGGTTTGTTACACCCCTGCAAAGATATTATCCCTACGGGAGGAATATGGTTTGTTACACCCCTTCAAAGATATTATCCTTAAAGGAGGAATATGGTTTGTTACACCCCTGCAAATATATTATCCTTACAGGAGGATTACGTTTTGTTACACCCCTGCAAAGATATTATCCTTACAGGAGGAATATGGTTTGTTACACCCCTGCAAAGATATTATCCTTACAGGAGGATTATGTTTTGTTACACCCCTGCAAAGATATTATCCTAACAGGAGGAATATGGTTTGTTACACCCCTGCAAAGATATTATCCTAACAGGAGGAATATGGTTTGTTACACCCCTGCAAAGATATTATCCTAACAGGAAGAAATGGTTTGTTACACCCCTGCAAAGATATTATCTTAACAGGGAGTATGGAAGTTTTTCCTTTGAACTGCCTGGTAGGTTTTACAGCCTAAAGACAGGTTCAGATAATGTTTTGAATTTTTGATAATTAACTGAGGGGGTTTAGCAATTTTAAATTATTATTATTATTATTATTATTATAAGCCAAGCTCCAACCCTAGTTGGTAAACCAAGATGCTATAAGCCCAAGGGCTCCAACAGGGAGAAATAGCCCAGTGAGGAAAGGAAATAAGGAAATAAATAAATGATGAGAATAAATTAACTATATATCATTCTAAAAACAGTAACAGCGTCAAAACAGATATGTCCTATATAAACTATTGACAACGTCAAAAAGAGATATGTCATATATAAACAATAAAAAGACTCATGTTGAAATATAGCAATCTCGAAATATCATTTTACAGATTTTGCTGTAGTTATATGAGTATTAGTTTCATAAATGTCTTGGATTATTATAAATTCAAAGTTTTATTTTCAATCGTTATTACTTAGTTAGTCCAAATCCTCATATATCGATTTAAATTTCGTAAGATTGAAACCAATTTATATTTATAACCTTATAAATGAAATAACCCACAATGTATGAAAAATAAAATATATTTAGCTTTCGAAGGGGAGATGGTCCCTTCGAAAGCTAAATAAATTTAATTTTTCATACACTGTGGGTTATTTTATTTAACATAAATACACGGAAAATTGTGTATTTTAATTTTTATAACCTTATATCTTTGTCTCAAGAACTCGACAATAAGGAATTCAAATCTCTAAGTTTAAGGATGAAGTATCAAACTTGAATTTCTATCTCCATCTTTAACCAGAATGAACATTAACTTTTAATCTTCCAGAATCACGTAATTTAACTCTATTGCTAAAGTTTGAAAAGAGAAAGACATTTCATATAATAGTTTAATCTATTCGTAAGATTCAGTCTGGTGTTTTTGAACCTTGTTAGATATAGTTATAGCTTCAAACTTAAGACATTATCTTATAATATTAATACTGACTTTGCATATTAATGTTCTTTAAATAAAGGAAAAGGACATTGCCTATTTAAATATATGCTTACAACTCATAAACCAATGCTAGTAATAAAATACTATTTATTTTTATTTCAGCAATACCTAAGGAAACTTATACTATGTATTGCAATTTTTATTAAACTTAGTCTACTAACTTCACCTAGATAAACTTTTTAGTATTTGCTAGTGTACTAACTTCGCCTATATAATCTTGTTAGTATTTGCTAGCAATACTTATATGATAGACTCGTTGCATTTTCTTGGTTATTTATATACGATGGGCTCGTTAAAATGGCTTTTGCTATTTAAGTACGATAAGCTAGTCATCATTTCTTGGCTATTTATGCACGATTAGCTAGTTATCATTTCTTGGCTATTTATGCACGATTAGCTAGTTATCATTTCTTGGCTATTTATGCACGATTAGCTAGTTAGAATTTCTTGGCTATTTATGTACGATGGATAGTCACCATTTCTTGGCTAGCTTTACACGATGGGTAGTCACCATTACTTGGCTATTTATGTACGATGGGCTAGTCAATATTTCTTGGCTATTTATGTACGATGGGCTAGTCAATATATCTTGGCTATGTATGTACGATGGGCTAGTCAATATTTCTTGGCTATTTATGTACGATTAGCTAATCATAATTTCTTGGCTATTTTTGTACGATGAGCTAGTCACCATATCTTGGCTATTTATGCACGTTTAGCTAATCATCATTTCTTGGCTGTTTATGTACGATGAGCTAGTCGCCATTTCTTGGCTATTTATGTCCTAATTTCTTGGTTATTTATGTACCATGAGCTAGTCACCATTTCTTGGCTATTTATGTACGGTGGGCTAGTCACCATTTCTTGGCTATTTTTGCACGATGAGCTAGTCACCATTTCTTGGCTATTTATGTACGGTGGGCTAGTCGCCATTTCTTGGCTATTTATGTACGGTGGGCTAGTCACCATTTCTTGGCTATTTATGCACGTTTAGCTAATCATCATTTCTTGGCTGTTTATGTACGATGCCTAGTCACCATTTCTTGGCTATTTATGTACGATGGCTAGTCACGATTTCTTGGCTATTTATGTCATCATTTCTTGGCTATTTGTGTACGATGAGCTAGTCATTATTTCTTGGCTATTTATGTCATCATTTCTTGGCTATTTGTGTACGATGAGCTAATCATCATTTCTTGGCTATTTGTGTACGATGAGCTAGTCATCATTTCTTGGCTATTTATGTCATCATTTCTTGGCTATTTGTGTACGATGAGCTAATCATCATTTCTTGGCTATTTGTGTACGATGAGCTAGTCATCATTTCTTGGCTATTTATGTCATCATTTCTTGGCTATTTATGTACCATGAGCTAGTCATTATTTCTTGGCCATTTATGTACGATGGGCTAGTTTTCATTTCCTGGCTATTCATATAAGATGGACTAGTATAATCAAGCATTACCTTTTCTAAAGAATTGATAATCTATTTAACATTATACCATATTCAAGTTTTATGTTTTTTCCACTGTAATTTTTTCCGTCTTTATCAAAATTAGAATTAGCTGGACATGATTCAGATATGGGACTGTTGCTTTCAACTCAAAACTAGTTACTAGAAATTAATTACATATATTCAAGAAATCATATCTAATTATTTTCTTTAGATTTGTCAGTTGAATGGCAGGACACGCTTAGAAATGGAACTATAAGAGAGATTACTCGAGGGCCATATGTGGATGAGATCATGATAAGTGGTAGATGGAGATGGTTTTGGGCCTGCTATTCGCCCTCACCAACATAGATTAGTTCACCAAATGCTTAGCTGGGCTAGACAAGACACTAGAAGAATTGGAAGACCCAGGTATGCATGGCTGAGAACTATTAAGTGTGAAGTAGGAAATAATGAATGGAGAAGTATTGAATTAAAATCTCATGATAGAGACGACTGGTGAAATAGTTTACCAAACATTTATCAGGGCTCCACAAAGCACAAGAAGAGTTGGAAGACCCAGGCATACAAGGTTGAGGAGTATGAAGCGTGAAGTAGGAAATAATGAATGGAGAAGTATTGAATTAAAAGCTCAAGATAGAGACGACTGGTGAAATCTAACCGAGCCCCTTTGCGTCAATAGACGTAGGAGGAGGAGATGATGATCTGATAAATTAATTCCATTAGCAATTAATTCAATGCTCAACCAACCTCCAACAAACTCAATGTCGTAAACCACTCCACTCAATCAACCATTGTGTATAACACAACAGACAATGACTCATTTCCTAATTCATGTATGAAGTTAGTCACCCACATTGTCCTCGTGCAGTCTGATTTCTTTCCCCATCCGTTCTGAGTTATGTATCACTTCATTGGCTCCCTGGTATCATGATCGCTGAAGATACGTTCGCAAGCAGAGCGCAATTCATCCGTAAATCATCCGTAATTCATCCTAATAATCACCAACATTGTCCTCATGCAGTCAGAATATCTTTCCCCATCCGCTATGAGTTATGTATCACCTCATTGGCTCCCTGGTATCATCATCGCTGAAGATACGTTCGCAAGAAGAGCGCAATTCATCCGTA
>NC_090754.1:58143665-58146165 GCF_036898095.1 Palaemon carinicauda
AATAGTAAAAAAAGAGTAAAAATTATGGTCGCCTTTATTTTACTAAAATATGGTTGAGCACAGTATATTTGTACGGAGAATTTCCGATTAAAATTACGTTTTTTTTTTAACAGTGTGAGTGAACTCTTCAAATAGTTGGGCTTAGAGAAAGGATATTTTGTGTCCTAACATACGATAAATTTAGAATAAAAATAAGCTTTAAAAAGTGTGTGTTTATGTAAATTTTCAATATCAAAGCTCTTTCAAGGAAGAATGGGTGAATTCTTTTAACAGTTGAGCCTAGAAAAAGGATATTTATGCCCAAATATACAATTAAGAATGCATAAAATTAACCTTTACTGAAGCGTGTACGTACATTTTCAATATTTAAGCTCTTCCATGGAAGATTGCGTGAATTTAAGATTTCAAAGAATTCATAAAAAATTTTTGCTGCTGCAAAGTATATATGATAAGTCGTGAATTCACTATAAAAGTTGATAGTCTAGCCTCTAAATATAATTCGTATTAACTGCACTAAGCAGGAAGACTATAATTAAACACATGACAAAATATTAAGCAAATATATTTTTCATAATAATCCTGAAATTGTAATAATCGAATAATTTAACCACAGGGATTAAAGAAAGCCAGTCAAATAAAAAGCAGAATATTGTAAATAAACTTTCGTTAATCCAGGTATTACACGAAATCATTGCACTAAATATTATTGCTCACAGCGAACTCATGAAAAAAGTCTTCCATTGTTTGCATTCTGAGAATGCATCAAACTTGTGATATAACCACTGACGCTTGCTTTTAAGCTTTGATTTTTTAGAATCAAGCTTATTTCAATGCAGCGTTGTGAGGAAAGAATGAGAGGCGATTACGTGAGCTTATTACGTGGTGTAAAATCGCCATAAATGAGGGTTATGAGAACACCATTGGCTAAACGTTAGTATTCTCAATAGATTTTCACGATATTATCTCCGCCAACGAAGTTGGAAGGTTATGTTTTTTTTTTTTTTTTTTTTTTTTTTGTGAAGAGCTTCCTGGCCACTGCTTTAATCGCAGAGTAATGAAACTTGCAAGGATTAACTATTATGTAGAAAGCTGAAAAGGATTAAATTTTGGACGGTCAAGCTCAAAGGACAAGGTCAAATGTTAAGGTCAAATGTCAAGGTCAAAGGTCAAAGGTCAAGGTCACGGTCAAGCGTCAAAGTTACAGTCAAGCAAAATGTCCAATTCACGTAACCAGCCATATGTTTAGACATCGTTGTCTCAGAGACTTCAAACTTGGTTCATATGTGAATGTATGAAAATCCATGCCAATTAATACATGTTTAGGTCAAAGGTCAAGTTCAAGGTAGAACAAAAGGTCGGGAAATAAGCTGCCGCAGCGAGGATCTGTGCTCTACTGGGTGCACCTCTAGTTAATAAGTTTGTGGTTTCTTATAGATAAAATATTCAAAGCTGTTAACTTATACACAATTGTAGAAACATAAATTGGAAATAGGTAGTTTCATTGGTGGTTTATTTACTTTGCTTTCTTCAGATACTTCGTGAACAAAACTTATTGATACGCTTATCCAGAAATGAAAGAGAGAGAGAGAGAGAGAGAGAGAGAGAGAGAGAGAGAGAGAGTGAGTGAGTAAGTTACTCAATATGCATATAAAGTTATCATCATATCCCAGATATGGTTTTCCATATATAACTTCTTGCTAAGCATTATTCTATAACTTTGGAGGTCTTGTGGATATTAGGACCATTATAACTACAATTTGCACAAGGTCTCAAACCCTTCAGTATCTAGAATCCATCCTCTCTATCACAACAACGCTGCAAGTAAAGGGAAATACTGGTGATCAAAAACACATAGTTAACTAGAGGGGTACTCAGTAGAGAGCATGCCTTCGCCACGCCAAGAAGTCTTCTTTTACTGTACAATACGTACTTGTACTTCAATGTATGATCTTGAAATTTTAATAGAATCATCCTTGGGTAATACCCCACAAATCTACCAAGTGTCGTAGAAATTAGTTCAGTAGTTATTGCGTAATGTTCACAAGAAAAAAAAAATTAAAACCCACAAAACATTTGCCATTTTCTTATCATTGCGATTATTTTCAAAGTACTGCTGCGTACTTGTACTTCGATGTACATTATTATAAATGTTACCGATTCATCCTTGAGTCATAAATAACATGATTACCAACTTTGGTCAAAATTAGTGCAGTAGTTTTTATATAAAGCTGCTCACAAACAAACAAATAAATGAACTAAGAAAATTACAGGAATAAAAACATACCTAGATTAAACAAAAAAATATTTATTTGCCATTTTCTTAACATAGCGATTATTTTCAAAGTACTGCTGCGTACTTGTACTTCGATGTACTTCATCATAAATGTTACAGATTCATCCTTGGGTCATACCCAACATGGCTACCAACTTTGGTCAAAATCAGTGCATTAGTTTTTATGTAAAGATGCTCACAAACAAAAAAAAAAATAAACTAAGAAAC
>NC_090754.1:58151176-58156176 GCF_036898095.1 Palaemon carinicauda
TGTTTCATTTAAATAAAGAAATAGTTATTAGATTATTTTTTTCTGATAAGCAGTATTAATCTTTTATTGGTAACTTATAACATTTAAAATTTCTTAAATATTTATTATTTTAAATCCAGATAATGCTTATTTAAAAAACTGTAATTGGTTTTCCAAACATTATATTTATAAAGAGTAAGTCACCTTTTGGAATTTGGGCCATGTAGCCCGTCGCTGGGTTTGGAAGGCCATTCAGAGCTAAGTTTTTTAAATAGGTCAAAACGTTGGACACCAAAGAAGAAAAATGGAAGGCTAAAAAATGGGTGCAGATAGTAATGCCCAATTCTATCTCACCATTATCTTACATTAAAGGGTCGGTTGCCTGATGCGTTCTTTCTAATGCCTATTATCAAAGGCATCCTCTTCCATCAAACCTCTTCTCTCCATATCATCCTTCATCTTATCTCTCCATTTAATTCTCTTCCTCCCTCTTGATATTCTCCCGCTAATAGGTTCCTCCTAAGCCGTATTCATCCCCTTCCCACCATCCATTCTCAACACATGTTCACACCATCTCAGTCATATAACTATTATCACTTTTGTAATCTTGACTACGCCTGCAATACTTCTTATTATATCACTTACCAATCTTTCAAGCAGGAAAAAATTGAAATGACAACAGTCCACCATCCATTCTCAACATATGTTCACACCATCTCAGCCGTGACACACTTATCACCTTTGCAAACTTTACTATGCCTGCCATACTTCTTATATTCTTATTTACCAATATTTCAAGCAGTGAAGGATTAGAATACCTACAGTCCACCTCAAAGGAAAGACTGACAGCAATAATCCCATATGGTTCAATAAGATTAATTTCCTGCAAAACAATAAATGTATAATGACACATTCAGTTCAATTCTATCCAAATTTATTAAGCAATGACTCTAGGAGTAAAAGAAATAGAAAATGAAAGAGAAATGCCTGGGATGCCATAAATATTAAAGAGAGAATGTATACATAAAAACATGTATGCATATATACATATGTGAGGTGTTGGCTAAGCTCAGGATTGCGAGACTTGTAAATCTGCCACCCTTTTCCTCCCTGAGAGAGAGAGAGAGAGAGAGAGAGAGAGAGAGAGAGAGAGAGAGAGAGAGAGAGAGAGAGAGCTGTTATTCAAGAGTGGAATTTATGTACGTAAATTTATACGTTGCTAAAAAAAAGAAAGATTCAAGTTGAAAAATATTTTTTCTGTTCGTCTGGGTGACATAGAGAAGGACATTTCTATAATATAAAAGACTGAGAACTATTATCAAATGACATATTTGACTTCGAACTAGTTCATATAATTTTAGATTTCCATATAAGGGTAGATATGCAATTTGAGTTTAGAGCAATATAAAGTTTAGTAATTATTCTATGAAATTCATTATTCAGATTTTGATTAACCCTCTTTTAAAGAGTATTTTATATAATAAGTTACCGATAAAAGACTAATACTGCTCACCAGTAAAAAAAGAATCTATTTAAGAAAATAATTAGAAAATATATATGTATTTTTATGTTTTATTTCCTCAGAACATAAACGACACATTCTTTTGAAGTTTCATCGAAACTGCTTTATATATATATATATATATATATATATATATATATATATATATATATATATATATATATATATATATATATATATATATATATATATATATTTATATATATATATATATATTTATATATATAGGTATGTGTGTATGTGTGTGTGTATATATATATATATATATATATATATATATGTGTGTGTATATATACATACCCACATATATATAATATATATATACATATATATATATACATATATATATATATACATATATATATATATATATATATATATATATATATATATATATATATATATATATATATATATATATATATATATATAACAAATTAAAAACTAAATGCACTATACCAAAGTATCATCCAAAAAACCAAAGAAAACTGCTCCACCATCCCACATAACTCTATATAGCCGACGCAGCCACTGGCAACACATAATTACAAAATTACTTTCTTTTAGGAAAACAAAGGAGAAAGGAAAAAGGATTACGTGACTGGCTTACTAAAAACACCAAACTTTATCCCCCTTAGGCAGCCCTATCCCCAAGAAAAAATCTTGGCTCTTATTAACAATGAGGTCACGTGACTTTCATATTTGTTTGGGTACTCTGTTCAAAGTGAACTGGTTATATGGTACATCTGCTTATTGGGTATATGTTGTCCTTATCTCTTGGCCTTGTGGAATACAAAGTGTTATTTCCTATCATTATTTGGAAAATAGTATTTATGGAATATAAAGTGTTATTTTTTATCATTATTTGGAAAATAATTTTTGAGAATTTTTTTTATGAGTTTCTTGCTTCTTTTTCTTTCTTAGCTTATTTTTTATGCCTAAAACTAATTTGGATACAATGATTTTTTTGTCATTATTTGGAAGATAGTTTTTTGGCATTTTTTTTTTCAAGTGAGTTTTCTTACTTCCTTATTTAGTTTTCTGTTCAGTAATTTTACCTTGGCTAATTCTCGATGACTAAAATTATTTGGATACAAATATCTTTTTTATCATTATTTAGAAAATAAGTCTTGAGGAATTTCTTTATAAAGAGAGTAGTTTTACTTTCTTTTAGAGTTCTCTGTTTAGTATTTCTTTTTTTCTGGCTAATTTATGATACATGAAACTATTTGGATACAAAGATGTGTTGGCCATTATTTGGAAAATAATTTTTGAGGATATTTCTTTTATAAAGGGAGTTGTCTAACTTCTTTTTAAAGTTCTCTGTTCAGTAATTCTTTCTTGGCTTATTTTTTATGCTTAAAATTAATTTGGATACAAATATTTTTTTATCATTATTTAGAAAATAATTCTTGAGGATATTTCTTTTATAAAGGGAGTTGTCTTAGTTCATTTTAGAGTTCTCTGTTCATTTTTTTTTCTTGGGTAATTCTTGATGCACAAAATTATTTGGATACAATGATTTTTTTCTACCATTATTTGGAAAGTATTTATTAAAGATTTTTCTGTTAATTTTAATTGTCAAGTCATTTTACCATTATTTTAAAAGTTGTTTTTTAAAAGTTTTTTAAATTGAGTTGTCTTACTTCCTTTTACATTTTTCTATTTAGTATTTATTTCTTGGCTAATTCTTGATATATAATATAATTTTGATATAAATGGTTTTATTTACCATATGTTGGAAAGTAATTATTGAGAAGATTTTTAGACTGGGTTATTTCAATTCTATCTAGAGTTTTATATTTAGTGTTACTTTCTTGGCTGATTATTAATGCATAAAATTATTTTTTTTTAATTAGCCTACATCCATTAATTTTAAATATATTATAACTGACAATGGTAATTAACCATTATTCATAATTGGGTGATATGAATGAAAAGCTCAGTATTTTTTTTTATAAAATATTTCTTCTGGGAAATTGATCATCAAAATATTATAAAAGTTATTATCATTAAGATATTTAACCACCATGATAACTTACCTATACCTACGTATAAATTATAAAAACGAGCTGGAATAATTTTAATTATCAGGATATACTTATATTCTCTTATGATTAACCAAATTTTCAAGCTGGAAAATAAATCTCCTCTCACGACCTTTAGAGGTAAATTGGAACATTAATCTAAAATTTTGTTAGTTATTATTGTTAATGTATAAATAGGTAATGAACAAGAGGGGCACTCAGTAGAGCGCAGACCTCCACCGCGGCAGCTTATTTCACGAAATTTTGCTTGACCTTGACTTTGACCTTAGACCTTAATATGTATTAATTGGCGTGGATTTCCATACACTTAAATATGAACCAAGTTTGAAGTCTGTGACAACGATGTCCAAACTTATGCCTGATAACGTGAATAGGACATTTTGCTTGACCGTGACCTTGACCTTTGACCTCAACATTTATTAACTGGCGTGGATTTTTATACACTCAAATATGAATCCAGTTTGAAGTCTCTGTGATAACAACGTCCAAGATTATGGCTTATGATGTACATTGGAAATTTTGCTTGACCGTGACCTTGACCGTTAACCTTGACCTTCCAAAATTTAATAATTTCCATCTTTTTACATAAAAGTTAATCTCTGCAAATTTCATTACTCTAAGATTAAAATTTTGGTCAGGAAGCTGTTCACAAACAAACACACATGCAAACAAAAACACACACAAACACACAAGCATGGGGTAAAACATAGACTCCTTCCAACTTCGTTGGGGTAGGTAATTAGGCCCATTTAATATCAAAGTGATTTAATATGAATAATATAAAAAAAACAAAAATTGGAAAAGTGACATAAATCCCTTTCCTTTCCTCTTGGTAAATTAAAAAATATAAATTTAAAAATCTTGTTTTATTGTATGTAAATATAATGGTATGTGTTTATATTCAACATTCCAAATTAAAATTGTTGTACTGATGCATCAAAAAGTCTGAAAATGAAATGATAAGCACAATAAAAAGGGGTATTATATTCTCAACATGAATGCCACTTCTACAATAACTGTCAACATTCGTGTAAAAATATAGTTACATATTAAAAAAAAAAAAAAAAAAAAAAAAAAAAAAAAAAAAAAAAAAAAAAAAAAACACTAGCGAACGTGAATGTTAGAGGGTATTGCATGAAAATTCTTCGATTTACAAATTTGAGTTTTATATTTGTCATTAAATTTTCATTTGCGTAAATAGAAGAAAGAGGAAAAAATAGTACGATACGTCAAAGGCTCTGAAGAGCGTATACAAATCGGATGTCATATACGCCTACTGGCACTCAAAGGGTTAATAATATTACATTTTCATATGCGTAAATAAAAGTTAGAGGAAAACTTGGTTAGATACTCTTAACGGCGCTGAAGGGCATATAAGAATCGTATGTAATATACACCTACTGGCACTCAAAGGGTTAATAATTAATATAGATGAAATGTAATTTCATAAC
>NC_090754.1:58168676-58176176 GCF_036898095.1 Palaemon carinicauda
TGATGGAGATTTAATGAATGAAATTGACGAAAAGTGGCAACGTTGGAATTCTACTCCATATAGACAATTACAATAAGAGTAGTAAATGAATACAGTAAATCCTATTATCATAGACTTCATATAAAGGTTAAAGGTGTCTGGTTTCATTTCCATTTTCTACAGAATAGATGCTCACCAGAACATCAGCCGGGCAAGTCCAACCCCAAACTTTGGTGCCCAAACACAGCAGTGGCCTACCCAGTAGACAGATTAAACTCACGGTCCAGGGTTGGGATCGATTTACTGCTATGTGAATGCTAGGCGAACACGTTGACACTACTAGTCACTATTCTAGAGACCTTACCATATAAGGAGAAACGAAATTATTTAAGGTTTTAGAGATGGGAAAATATATCTTACTCTACTTTTTGTGAATCAAAACTGCGTAAATATTCATTTTATACTGATATCAATTCCTACTGCTGACAGTTCTAGAAATACTAGTATTTCTAAGTTAGTAATTCTCTCCAATTCACTCGGGTGTCCTAGAGAGGCCACTAGGTAATAATAGTAAAGTATTTAGTTGTTTAGAAAATACTCTTCTTATATTTGAGTGAAATCATATACACAAATTGATATGTTAATTTTTTTAGAAGAAAAAAGTATTCATATACAAACCTTGACTGGTGTATCATATACACTTTGATTTGATTAATTTACTGTTAACTTACCGAATTTAAAAAAAAAAATAAATCTTATATATGAGGAAATCATATGCTAAAAAAAGAATAGGTTTCACTTTCGACAAAACAAGTACTCTTTCATATACAAACCTTGATTGGTGTATCATATACACTTTGCCTTGCTTAATAGATAAGATCGAATAACCACAGAAAAAGTATATCTTATATACAAACCTTGATTGGTGTATCAAATACTCTTTAATATGCATATCAAATGCGATTAAGTAACCCCAGAAACAGTATATTTTAAATAGAAACTTTAATTGGTGTATCACATACACTTTAACTTGCTTAAATGTCATCAAATAACCTGAGAAAAAGCATATTTTATATGCAAACATTGATTGGTGTATCATAAACACTTTCCTTTGCTTAACAAATACCATCAAATAACCTTAGAAAAAAGTGTCCTTTTACATAAAACCTTGATTGATATATCATATACACTTTGATTAGTTTAACACATACGATAAAATAGCCTCAAAAAAGGTATGTTTCATATACAAACCTTGATTGGTGTATCACATACACTTTAACTTGCTTTAATGCTATCAAATTACTTCAGAAAAACTATATTTCATATACAAACCTTGATTGGTGTATCACATACACTCTGATTTGCTTTACAAATTCCATCATATAACCATATAAAAATTATATTTTATATGCAAACCTTGATTGTTGTGTCATATACATTTTGATTTGATTAATAAGTACGATCAAATAACCTCAGTAGAAGTATATTTCATATGCAAACCTTTATTGGTGTATCATAACGCTTTCATTTGCTTAACAAATGCCATCAATTACCCACCAGAAAGTAGATTTTTATATACAAACCTTGATTGGTGTATCATAATTGATTTGCTTAACAAATATGATCAACTAACCTCAGTAAAAGTATATTTCATATACAAACCTTGATTGGTGTATCACATAATCTTTAACGTGCTTAAATGCCATCAAATAACCTGAGAAAAAGCATATTTTATATACAAACATTGATTGGTGTATCATAAACACTCCTTTGCTTAACAAATACCATCAAATAACCTAAAAAAAAAACGTATCCTTTTACAAGAATCCTTGATTGATATATCATATACACTTTGATTAGTATAACACATACGATAAAATAACCTAACAAAAAAGGATGTTTTATTTACAAACAATATTTGGTGTATCACATACACTTTAACTTGCTTAAATGCCATAAAAAAAATTTCAGCCTTGATTTGTGTATCACATACACTCTGATTTGCTTGACAAATTCGATCATATATCCATATAAGAATTATATTTTATATGCAAACCTTGATTGTTGTATCACATGCACTCTGATTTGCTTGACACATTCGATCATATAACCATATAAAAATTATATCTTATATACAAACTTTGATTGTTGTGTCATATACATTTTGATTTGATTAATAAATATGACCAAATAACCTCAGTAAAAGTCTATTTTGTATAGAAACATTTATTGGTGTATCATAACACTTTCATTTGCTTAACAAATACGATCAATTAACCTCAGTAAAAGTATATGTCATATACAAACCCTGATTGGTGTATCACATACACTTTTATTTGCTTTTCAAATTCAATCATATAACCATTTAAAAATTATATTTTATATGCAAACCTTGATTGTTGTATCACATACACTTTAATTTAATTGATAACTACGATCAAATAAATTCATTAAAAGTCTATTTTGTATAGAAACATTTTTTGGTGTATCATATACACTTTGACTTGCTTACCTAATACCATCAATTAACATCTGTATAAGTATATTTGATATACAAACCCTGATTGGTGTATCACATACACTCTAACTTGCTTAAATGCCATCAAATAACGTTGCATACGAGGAAGAACACTCCATGAATATATGCAAATAAGCAAGAGCTGACATTTAATTATGTCATACAAAACGTTCAGCTCAGCATGAGTTTCTCTTTAGAGAATTTGATTCAAACCTAACAAGCTCCAGTTCGAGAGATGAAGAGATACTTGTCCTATTTAATTGATGCTTTTTAACGTAATGATGATTTAGAATTTTGATTTTGGTGGCGATTACGAAGAATTCCATCCAGTAACTGTTTCCTGGAAATGTACAGTTAACCGTATCTAAATAAGTTAATGTTAATTAATACTGAATAATGTATTAGTGAATATTTTATTTCAAACTGTGAATGTTATCAGGCTTGTGTCAATGTTTCCTTTGAAAAATAGTTTGCTCTCGTCAATTCCTGTTGTAATTTATATGATATATATATATATATATATATATATATATATATATATATATATATATATATATATATATGTGTGTGTATATATATACGTTATATATATATATATATATATATATATATATATATGTTTATATATATATACATATATGTATGTGTATATATATACATATATATACATACATATATATATCATATATGTAAGTATATATATATATATATATATATATATATATATATATATATATATATATATATATATAAGTATATATACATATGTATATATATATATATATATATATATATATATATATATATATATATATGTATATATATATATATATATATATATATATATATATATATATATATATATATATACACGCCTATAAACTTCATTAGGTAATGTGAACATCCTTTAACTTTTCTTGTAGAGACAATTCTACACTAACCACACACACCTACGATTCCTCATTTAGTTTATCAGAATACAATAATCAGTATATTCGTATCTTTATACATATGAAACCATATACATATAGATACATAGAGAAATACATATACAGACATCCATACATAACCTTACGTATAACTCTCTGATCAAATCCTTAGCAAGCCTAACTAACGTGAGAGCCCCAAGCAATAGGGCCAATCACCATTTGGACCCACTATGCCTCGTGTTGAGACCCGAGATTTCAAATGTTTACTTGCAAATTCCGAGTCTCTCTGATGGCTTGCAGATGCTGATAGGAAAGCGTGCCATAGGGGTGATCATATCGAATGGGGGGGGGGGAAATCGTAGGGGTGAGTGTGTTTATTTGTTTGTTTGTTTGTTTGTGTGTTTGTGGGGCATGTGTATATTTGTTTGTTTTGATTGTTTTTGTCTGTGTTTGTGTAGGGCAGATGCTGATAGGAAAGCGTGCCATAGGGGTGATCATATCGAATGGGGGTAATCGTAGGGGTGAGTGTGTTTATTTGTTTCTTTGTTTGTGTGTTTGTGGGGTATGTGTATATTTATTTGTATTGATTGGTTTTGTGTATGTTTGTGTAGGGTAGAGTTGATTGTATATCATGTTAAATGATTCAGCATATTAGCCTTTAAAGATAATATGCTTTTAATAAATGGAGTATGATACTTGTTTACATATATAGAACAACAACAATATAAACAAATGTAGCTGTTTCTAGCAGGACAAAGGCCTCAGACATGTCCCTATTCATCATCACGTTGGTTAACTGAGGATCGGTGAAAGTGGGAGATTTTTTTTCTGATCGATCACAGCTAGCTAGTCTAATATGGCAGGCCATGAATAATAGGGTTTGTCTAGTCATGATTCTTATTCAGCAAGGAATATATATATATATATATATATATATATATATATATATATATATATATATATATATATATATATATACATAATTTACAGATATACATAAATATACATATATATAATGTATATATATACATATATATATATATATATATATATATATATATATATATATATATACATACATATATATATGTATGTATACATATGTACATAAATATATATGTGTACATGTATATGCATAAATATATAATGTATATATATATATATATATATATATATATATATATATATATATATATATATATATATATATATATATATATATATATATATATATATATAAACATAAGTGTAAATCACATTAGTAAATCATCAATATGGATTACCACATTCCTAAACAAAACAAAAAAAATCAACGAAGAAAAATTAAGAAAAAGTCGATCTCTAAATCTTAAAAAAATATATATAACTTTAACTGCCTCTTGGAAAGTCCTGGAAATTCGTTGTGCCCGAACAGACTTGAAAAGCTGACTCAAAACTCCACGAAATCGTAGATTATTCAATACTTTGGCTGTCAAATAAAGATAGGAGTTTTTGTCTTCTTTACTTAAATGGGTTTAGGAGCGCGATGCCTTTTCGATATTCGGAGGGAAAAGCATTATTTGTGAGTCTATATCTTTTCTATTTCTCTCAGTTGTTATTTTTTGTCATCAGAGGGAGAATATAATTTTGATTAATTTTTACTTATTTGGACTTTGTGTTTTGGTAATCAATGAAAAATTAATACTTCTAAAAGTGAAGGGGTGTATGTAATAAAACTTATGTTCATTTATTGATACATGTAAACTCGTAAAAATTACATACATATATATATGCACATCACAAAAATATATATGTGTATGTATACATATTACTGAATATACAGTATATACTTAGGTATATAATATATCTATATGTACAAATAAGTGTAAATATATATATATATATATATATATATATATATATATATATATATATATATATATATATATATATATATATATATATATATACATATGTGTGTGTGTATATATACATATATACAGTGTATATAAATATATATATACATATATACAGTATATATAAATATATATATATATATATATATATATATATATATATATATATATATATATATATATAGTATATAAATATATATATATATATATATATATATATATATATATATCCCCATAAATTTATGTATGTATATATATGTGAATACCTCTATAAAACCTAAATACTAAAACATCCAAGAACACCACAGAAAATTATTCATTTAAACAATATAAAAACTAATTTCACATCTCAACCCTCGAGTTTATTTCTTCACCTTTTCCGTCATCACCTCTCATACCCCCCAAACAACCACTAAGCCACGTGAGCTGGCGGGTCCTGTATTTGCATAACGAAAAGGAATACACACCTGAGGCTTAAGAGAGAGAGAGAGAGAGAGAGAGAGAGAGAGAGAGAGAGAGAGAGAGAGAGAGAGAGAGAGCTATTAGCATTAAAATTCCGTGAGACTGTCGGCACTAGAATAGGTAAGGGTGAGATTTTTTCTGTTTTATTTTCCTTTCTTTCTTAAAGGATTTATTTAAATTCTTTTTCTCAAGAGGGGAAGAAATCACAATCTTCTGTTATGCAAATATGGTTGAGACAAAAAGGTTTTTTGTATCCTTATTTTCATAAAAGTTTTATTCAATTTTGAAAGGATTTAGATTCGCTCTTTGTGGATGCTTCAAAAACAAGATATGGAAATATTTATAAATATTTTGAAATAGAAAAGTTTTATTAAATTTTTATAATATTTATATTCACTATTTGTGGATACTTCAAAAACAAGAAATGGAAATATTTGGGAATAGAAAAGTTTTGTTCAATTTTGATATGATTTAGATTTGCTTTTTACGATACTTTAAAAACATGAAATTGAAGTATTTGGAAATATTTTGAAACATTTTGAAATAGAAAATTTTTGTTAAATTTTGATATGATTTAGATTTGCTCTTTACGATACTTCAAAAAAAAAAAATGGAAATATTTTGAAGTATTTTGAAACATTTTGAAATATTTTGAAACATTTTGAAATATTTTTCAAACGAAAAATTGGACCAAAATCTATTCTTCTGTTTCTTTTGATTTGCAATGCATAATGGCATGAGAGCAACATTCCCCAATGCGTGGCTTACTGTAGGCATTATAAAGAGCCTTTTGTCCCTTAGCTATCCATTTTTCAATCCCTTTACTTCTGTTTCTTTCGATTATCACACACTTTTTATCCTCTCTTCCTTTCTTTCTTCCATTTTCTGTCCAAACTTTTAACTTTTACCAATAGTTGTATCTGTTCATAGCATCTGGACGGTCCTTTTGGCCCCAACACCGGATATAATATATCACATTCCATATATCAGTCAATTTAGTGTCCATGCTCCAGTTTTAAGTGATTTCATTTTTGAAAGATTTTATTCGAAGAATGTACGTATATATATATATATATATATATATATATATATATATATATATATATATATATATATATATATATATATATATATATATATATATATATATATTATATACATCTATATATATAATATATATATATATATATGTATATATATATATATATATATATATATATATATATATATATATATATATATATATATCTATATATGTATATGTATATGTATATGTATATGTATATGTATATATATGTATATATATATATATATATATATATATATATATATATATATATATATATATATATATATATATATATATATACATTATATGCATAATATATATAATATATAATACATATATGTATATATATATATATATATATATATATATATATATATATATATATATATATATATATATATATATATATATATATAATACACATACATATACTAAGGCTTTTTGTATCTAACACAATAGATACATAACGATCATAATAATTAGCCTTCACAACCATGCAATATGTACAGAAATAGACGACAATTACAGATAAATTCACAAATCCCACAATAATTCCTAGGACAGAAAAAAAATCCTTCGCATTAGGACTCGTTAGGACTCGGTTGATATTTTTGTTGTTCGAAATCCTCATTACGAATGTCGGCTGAG
>NC_090754.1:58183819-58186319 GCF_036898095.1 Palaemon carinicauda
ATTTGAAAGAGAGAGAGAGAGAGAGAGAGAGAGAGAGAGAGAGAGAGAGAGAGAGAGAGAGAGAGAGAGAGAGAGAAATTGATTGATTGATTGATTAATTGATTGATTGAGTTTACTGGCAGCCTGACATCGTAAGGCATTGACACCGATATCGTTTGTTATAAACAAAGAATAAAAGGAAATTTAATTCAAAACTATAGAAGCAAATATGTCCTTTTAAAACTTCAAAAAAAAAACACCAAATATATGATCCAAACATAATGAGTTTTGTTCTGAATCCCATTTTCATGTAAAATCAAAATCATTCTACACATTCATTCACATATGCTTTTTGTTTCTATTATTACATCCTATAAGCTTGACATAAAGCTTACTACTACTCCAATAAGCTTGACACAAAGCTTACTACTACTCCAATAAGCTTGACACAAAGCTTACTACTACTCCAATAAGCTTGACACAAAGCTTACTACTACTCCAATAAGCTTGACACAAAGCTTACTACTACTCCAATAAGCTTGACACAAAGCTTACTACTACTCCAATAAGCTTGACACAAAGCTTACTACTACTCCAATAAGCTTGACACAAAGCTTAATACTACTCCAATAAGCTTGACACAAAGCTTACTACTACACCAATAAGCTTGACACAAAGCTTGCCCACTACTCCAATAAGCTTGACACAAAGCTTACTACTACTCCAATAAGCTTGACACAAAACTTGCTCACTACTCCAATAAGCTTGACACAAAGCTTGCCCACTACTCCAATAAGCTTGACACAAAGCTTGCCCACTACTCCAATAAGCTTGACACAAAGCTTACTACTACTCCAATAAGCTTGACACAAAGCTTGCCCTCTACTCCAATAAGCTTGACACAAAGCTTTCCCACTACTCCAATAAGCTTGACACAAAGCTTACTACTACTCCAATAAGCTTGACACAAAGCTTGCCCACTACTCCAATAAGCTTGACACAAAGCTTACTACTACTCCAATAAGCTTGACACAAAGCTTACTACTACTCCAATAAGCTTGACACAAAGCTTTCCCACTACTCCAATAAGCTTGACACAAAGCTTGCTACTACTCCAATAAGCTTAACACAAATCTTTGCCACTACTCCAATAATCTTGACACAAAGCTTTCCCACTACTCCAATAAGCTTAACACAAAGCTTGCCCACTACTCCAATAAGCTTGACACAAAGCTTGCCCACTACTCCAATAAGCTTGACACAAAGCTTGCCCACTACTCCAATAAGCTTGACACAAAGCTTACTACTACTCTACACATCCTGACGTTTGCAAGTGTACATATATATATTCCAGTACAAATTCATACGTCCTCCAGTAACGAAAATGCTGCGACTGTACTACATGGATCAGAGCACCTTCGGCATCGAGTTATTAATCCCGCTTTCCCCGTTTGAAAACTCGGCTTAGTATGATGGAATACATCGTGTTGTTTAAGTGCAGTGGATTCACAGGACACCTGAGGAATCATTGTTTTATGAACTGTTCGTATACAGAGGACTCTTTCATAAATAACACAGTAGTACCTAACTTACGATGCCTGTGTTATATAAACCACTGGTGCGATGCTGATAGTTCTCTCAAAGTGTTTAGAGAGAGAGAGAGAGAGAGAGAGAGAGAGAGAGAGAGAGAGAGAGACTTGAGTAGTGGAAGTAAATATATTTTCTGAGGGAGAGAAATTTTTTTATACTCGTGTAGTGGAAGAAGATATATTTCTTGCAACAGTATGTAATATGAGAGAGAGAGAGAGAGAGAGAGAGAGAGAGAGAGAGAGAGAGAGAGAGAGATGTAGCCTTCACAAAAATGTTAAATGTCAGCTAGTCATATGAATCCAGTCTCCAATTGTTACACAATACTTAAGCTACCTTTTATAAGCAACTCACGTATCGTGTTCAACAACTCTCTTGGATGTTTCTTTCCTCGGGAGCTTAAAAACTCCTCTTAATGTTTTATGATTCGACCTTTCATCCTTTCAATATTTTCCAGTAGGATTTACCAGTGTCCTTGGGGGTAAGTAATTGATCTCATATTTTATCTTTTGAAGATAAAATGTTCATCCTTTTTGACTGATATAATCTACTTAGTGATGTAACACTTTCGGTCCCTGAAGATAGAATTATTATAATCAAATTAGAATTTGAAAATTTCTGAGTTTAATTATGGTTTTGGAAGCAAGGTTGATTGGATAATTAGGTTTCAGGTCTCTATAAGCCTAATTTTGGTTTTAGAAGCCAAGCTGATTATGTTAATATCAATTATGTGTTTTTGAATTATTATGTTTTGGGATGTTTTCTGTATTTGCCTATCCAAGATTTATATATAAGAATATATAGATATTATATATATATATATATATATATATATATATATATATATATATGTATATATATATATATATATATATATATATATATATATATATATATATATATATATATTTGTATGTATATATATATATATATA
>NC_090754.1:58202712-58205212 GCF_036898095.1 Palaemon carinicauda
GACATGCTCTTCGTAAAGCATTCAGTTATTCTCATTAGAATATTGGAAGTTAAATGGCAGGACAGGATTAGAAATGAAACTATAAGAGAGGTTATTCGAGTGCCATATGTGGATGAGACTATAGTGTGGGGTGGATGGAGATGGTTTGGACATGCTCTTCGTAAAGCATTCAGTTATTCTCATTAGAATATTGGAAGTTAAATGGCAGGACAGGATTAGAAATGAAACTATAAGAGAGGTTATTCGAGTGCCATATGTGGATGAGACTATAGTGTGGGGTGGATGGAGATGGTTTGGACATGCTCTTCGTAAAGCATTCAGTTATTCTCATTAGAATATTGGAAGTTAAATGGCAGGACAGGATTAGAAATGAAACTATAAGAGAGGTTATTCGAGTGCCATATGTGGATGAGACTATAGTGTGGGGTGGATGGAGATGGTTTGGACATGCTCTTCGTAAAGCATTCAGTTATTCTCATTAGAATATTGGAAGTTAAATGGCAGGACAGGATTAGAAATGAAACTATAAGAGAGGTTATTCGAGTGCCATATGTGGATGAGACTATAGTGTGGGGTGGATGGAGATGGTTTGGACATGCTCTTCGTAAAGCATTCAGTTATTCTCATTAGAATATTGGAAGTTAAATGGCAGGACAGGATTAGAAATGAAACTATAAGAGAGGTTATTCGAGTGCCATATGTGGATGAGACTATAGTGTGGGGTGGATGGAGATGGTTTGGACATGCTCTTCGTAAAGCATTCAGTTATTCTCAGAAGAATATTGGAAGTTAAATGGCAAGAAATGATTAGAAATAAAACTACAAAAGATATTACTCTAGTGCCATATGTTGATGAGATCATGTCGAGGGGTAGATGGAGATAGTTTGGACATGCTCTTCGTAAAGCATTCAGTTATTCTCAGAAGAATATTGGAAGTTAAATGGCAAGAAATGATTAGACATAAAACTATAAGAGAGGTTATTCGAGTGCCATATGTGGATGACTCTATGGTGTGCGGTAGATGGAGATGATTTAGACATGCTCATCGCATTCCCCAAGAGAGATTAGTTCGCCAAACGTTTGACTGGGCTCCACAAGGCACTAGAAAAGTTAGAAGACACAGACCTACATAGCTGAGGACTATGAACCGTGAAGTAAGAGATGACGAATGGAGAAGTATTGATTTAATAGTTCAGGATAGAGACGACTGGTGAAATCTAACCGAGGCCCTTTGCATTAATAGGCGCGGGAGATGATGATGATATCAAACTACTTAATGATCAGATAAAAACTATTAAGCATTTCTAATATCTTCATTAAATTTATTTGAATTTATTGTAAAATATACAATGTATTTATATCAAATGTTCTGTTAATTATCTTCATATATGATTTACTCATAAACGTACACTTGGGTATATGTTGCATATATATTCTCTCTCTCTCTCTCTCTCTCTCTCTCTCTCTCTCTGCCTGGGGATCTGCTGAACTGGGATTCGAATCCCGCTCAATTTCGATAGTTTCTTGTAGTGTCTGTAACCTCACCATCCTTGTGAGCTAAGGATGTGTGGTTTGGGGGAGTCTAGAGGTCTTCCTGTTGAGTCATCAGCAGCCATTGCTTAGCCCTCCCTGGTCCTACCTTGGGTGGATAGGAGTTTAGGAGCTAATCGTACGTATATATGGTCAGTCGTACTAGCTAGGGCATTGTCAACCTTGCTTCTGCCATTCATGAACTGCCTTTAAATCAGCCTCTCTCTCTCTCTCTCTCTCTCTCTCTCTCTCTCTCTCTCTCTCATTAATATACCACGACTGATCACACCCTCATCTCTCTCTCTCTCTCTCTCTCTCTCTCTCTCATTGATATACCACGACTGATCAAACCCTTCTCTCTCTCTCTCTCTCTCCCCTCTCTCTCTCTCTCTCTCTCTCTCTCTCGTTGATATACCACGACTGATCAAACTCTCCTCCTCCTCCTCCTCCTCCTCTCTCTCTCTCTCTCTCTCTCTCTCTCTCTCTCTCTCTCTCGTTGTTATACCACGACTGATCAAACCCTCCTCCCCCCCTTCCCCTCTCTCTCTCTCTCTCTCTCTCTCTCTCTCTCTCTCGTTGATATACCACGACTGATCAAACCCTCCTCCCCCCCTTCCCCTCTCTCTCTCTCTCTCTCTCTCTCTCTCTCTCTCTCTGTTATACCACGACTGATCAAATCCTCTTTTACGAGTTCTTGAATCCCATTCATACAGAGATTAGAAAACCGATTAAATAAAATACCATTAGTTTTCCTCAGTCTCGCTCCAATTACAAATGTTTCCATCACATTGACGCGAAAACATAGGAATTAACTCCATCATCGCTAAATGTAGACCGGGATATATATTTTTTTTTCGGTCATGAAATAAAAAAGCAATTTCGTGTTTAATTGAATATACACTATTATCCCCTCTCTGGGGGGAAAACATTATTGGGATTTCAAAAAAGTGGTTCCCGATACGGTCGAAG
>NC_090754.1:58217712-58220212 GCF_036898095.1 Palaemon carinicauda
TTCATTCCTTTCTGTTAGTCTGTTAGTATATTTATCTATTTATCTGTTTGTTTGTGAGCAACTTTACACAAAAACTAATGTACCGCTTTTGACCAAAATGAGCAACTTTACACAAAAAATACCGTAGCTATTTTCACCAAATTCAGTAGTCACGTTGGGTTTTACTCGAAGAGGAATTTGTAAAATTTCTGATAAAGTACTAATTTATCAATCAATTTATCTATTTATCTGTTTGTTTGTGAGCAACTTTACACAAAAGCTACTGTACCACTTTTGACCAAAATGAGCAACTTAACGCAAAAACTACTGTATCGATTTTGACCAAAATGAGCTACTTTACACAAAAACTACTGTATCAATTTTCACCAAATTCAGTAGTCACGTTGGGTTTTACTCGAAGAGGAATTTGTAAAATTTTTGATAAAGTACTAATTTATCTATTAATTAATATATTTATTTGTTAGTTTGTTGGTGAGCAACTTTACACAAGAACTACTGTACTGATTTTGATTAAACTTATTAGTCATATTGCATATTCTCTCAGAAGGAATTTGAAGCATTTTGGATAAAGTACTAATTAAATAATCAATCAATTTGTTTGCTTGTTTGTTTGTGGGCAAATTTACAAAAGAACTACTGTACTGATTTTGACTAAACTTAGTAGTCATATTGGGTATGATGCAATGAGAACTTGTAACATTTTGGATAAAGTACATCGAAGTACAAGTACCGAGCAGTACTTTGAAAACTATCTAAATGTTAATTTTTTGTTTGTGAACATTACGCAAACACTGCTATATTAATTTCAACGAAACCTGGTGGATATGTGGAGTTTGATCCAAGAGTAAATCTATTAGAATTTGAAGAAAATACATCAAAGTGCTATTAAAAATTACACAGTGGAGTTAAGATCAAAATAAGAGTGGTTGATATTTGTATGTGAACAGCACTACATAAAAACTACTGAACCAATTTCAACGAAAATTGGTGGATATCTAAATATAACCCAAGGATAAATCCATTAGAATTTGAAGAAAATACATCGAAGTAAAAGTACGTAATGGAGTTAAGATCAAAATAAGACTGGTTATGTTCTGGTTGATTTTTGTATGTGAACACCATTACATAAAAACTACTGAACCAATTTCTACGAAATTTGGTGAACATGTAGGTATGACCTAAGGATGAATCCATTAGAATTTGAAGAAAATACACCAAAGTTCAAGTACGCAATGGATATAAGATCAAAATAAGAATGGTTGTGTTTTGTATGTGAACAACATTACATAAAAACTACCTAACCAAATTCAACGAAAATTGTTGGACATATGGAGCTATTACCCAAGGATAAATCCTTTAGAATTTGAAGAAAATGCATCAAAGTACAAGCATACAGTGAAGATAAAAACAAAATAAGACTACTTGGCGTAACAAAAGCATGCTCTCTACTGAGTACCCCTCTAGATATAATTTTAATATCCTACTTCAAAACGTAGACACAACATACAATAAATAATTTCTGATTGCAATTTAATTTTTAGCTGTGACGTGAAGCGGGAAATGTCACCGAGAGTTTTTATTTTTTATTTATTTATTTTTTTTATCGTTTTTTAATTTTTAGCTCGAGGGGAATATCATTAATGGTGTGTGTGAGAGGGAGTAACACCGTTCTTGGAAAATCTGAAGTCGAGGGAAATATATCGCTTTTTGACTTTTGTTGCCAGTTGGAATTAGGTGACGTTGGATAAATAAATAAATAAACTAGTATATATATATATATATATATATATATATATATATATATGCGAATAGATAGATACATATGTCTGAGGACTTTGTTCTGTAGTGGACTAGTAATGGCTGATGATGATGATGATGATGATACATATCAAAGAGTATGTATATGTATGTATATATATATATATATATATATATATATATATGCAAATGGTATATATATGTATATATATAAATTGTATATCTCATTTATATACATATATATATTTATATAAACATAATATATACATGTATATAGTATATGCATATATATATATATATATATATATATATATATATATATATATATATATATATATATAAATATATATATAGTGTATACACACACACACATATATATATATATATATATATATATATATGTATGTATATATATATATTAGATAACGAACACAAATAATACTATTTGCGGATAATTTTTCTGGTAGCAATACGATTCTAATCTAAAGTTGAGTAATCAAGAAAATGATTATAGTTACTCATTTGATTATTCATCAGGTGTTAAAATAATGTAAAAAATAATATTCAAGTTTAATATAGAAATATATATTTGCACAAACTATTATAAATCCCCTCTACCAGTATTTATAAAAGAAAAAAAAAGATTAAAAGTTAAAAAAAAAATGGAAATCATTGCAAAAGTAGAGAATGCTTCATAATTTTTCAATATTATCATATTCCCGTTCATTAGTGAAAATCACAG
>NC_090754.1:58229202-58231702 GCF_036898095.1 Palaemon carinicauda
ATCTCCATCCACCCCACACTATAGTCTCATCCACATATGGCACTCGAATAACCTCTCTTATAGTTTCATTTCTAATCCTGTCCTGCCATTTAACTTCCAATATTCTAATGAGAATAACTGAATGCTTTACGAAGAGCATGTCCAAACCATCTCCATCCACCCCACACTATAGTCTCATCCACATATGGCACTCGAATAACCTCTCTTATAGTTTCATTTCTAATCCTGTCCTGCCATTTAACTTCCAATATTCTAATGAGAATAACTGAATGCTTTACGAAGAGCATGTCCAAACCATCTCCATCTACCCCACACTATAGTCTCATCTACATATGGCACTCGAGTAACCTCTCTTTTAGTTTCATTTCTAATCCTGTCCTTCCATTATCTTCCAATATTCTGTCAGAATAAATGAATGCTTCAATAAATAGCTTATAAATGATTTACAAAACAATAATTCTCCTTTATTGACTATTCACAGAATTGAAAAAATAATAAAAAGACAATATCTGAAAATCCCATCTCAAGATTTCCCAGTTTCACGAACCGCAAACATCTTAAACTCTTCGATACCTCGCCATCTCAAAGATTATGCGATGCGGGTTCATAAAAGGGAAAAAAAAACAGTACCGCACCAATTCATCAATCAAAGACGAACACTCGATAAAACAGAAGAGCTGGATGCAGCATTCGTTGATTGGGAAGCGCTGCTTCTTATTGATTATTGATGGCGACACTTGTTAACTGCTGCTGCTTCTGTCCTCTGATGCAAATGTAGTCTACGGTTTCACTCGCCCTGTTTGGAACTCGATCAATCTGGCCTGGTTTGAATTACCTCGAAAGCTTTTGATGGGATGGTTTCGTAAGATACGCATTTTGTGGATGGAGTTTTATCTGGAATTCAACTCTGATGGTGTAGGTTGTGTGCACATTTATTATTATTATTATTATTACTATTATTATTATTATTATTATTATTATTATTATTATTATTAATGACCTTTGCGTCAATAGGCGTAGGAGATGATGATGATGTTGATGATGATTATTATTATCATTATTATGATGATGATGATGATGATGATGATTATTATCATTATTATGATGATGATGATGATGATATTATTATTATTATTATTATTATGATTATTATTATTATTATTATTATTATTATTATTATTATTATTATTATATATTGTTGTTGTTGTTGTTGTTGTTGTTGTTGTTGTTGTTGTTGTTGTTGTTATTATTGTTGTTATCATATAAGCTACAACCATAGTTGAAAATGCAGGATGCTATAAGTCCAAGGGCTCCAACAGGGAAAATACCCCACTGAGGAAAGGGAATAAGGAACCAGATAGAATAGTGGGCCTGAGTCTACCCTCAAGCAAGAGAACTCTAACCCAAGACAGCGGAACACCATGCTACAGTGGTTTAACACTACCCAAGACTAGAGAACAACGGTTTTATTTTGGAGCGCCCTTCTCCTAGAAGAGTTGCTTACCATAGATAGCTAGAGTCCAATGAGGCTAATGAACCAGGTACAGATATTTGCAGTGAATATTTATTACAGTTCAAAGATAAAAAAAAAAACATGTGTATTAGCACTCTTTCTGTGTATTAGGTTTTCAGAATCCATTGAAAAATAAAAGAAGAAAGTATATAAGAAATTAATGAATGAATATACTACCCTAAACCAGGTAAAGTCATTTGCATTTTCATTTTCAATGAATATTTAATATGATTCAAAAAGTAAAAGAAAAAAAGAAAACTAGTCGTACATATTATACATAGATTCTTCCTGTGTATTAGTATTTCAGAACCCATCAAAAGAAGAAAACTTAGATGAGAAAAAAAAATTGTATGTATACTTACACTCTTTTTCTGTGTATAAGGTTTTCAGAAACATTAAAAATGGAAAGTACATGATACAAAAAAAACAATAGTATATATACATGCATACTTACTCTGTTTCTGTGTGGTAAAATTTCAGAATCCATCAAAAAAGATAAGTAGAAGAGACAAAAAAATACTATGTATACATACACTCTTCCTGTGTATTAGAGTTTCAAGACCCATCAAAACATTGATGAGATAAAGAAATACCATGTATACCTACACTCTTTTTGAGTGTTAATTTCTCAGACTCATTAAAAAAAGGAAAATTAGGTGAGACTAAAAAATATTATGTATATTTACTCTGTATCTGTGTATTAGAATTTAAGAACTCATCAAAAAATTATACGATAAAAAATACTACTATGTATACTCATACGCCTTTTCTGTGTTGGGTTCTCAAAACAATCAAAAAAGAAATGTAGAGGAGACAAATAGCATGTATACTTACACTCTTTCTGTGTATTAGAATTTCAAAACCCATAGAAAAAAAAATATCAGATAAGAAATATTATATATACGTTCACTCTATCTCCGTGTTACTTTCTCAAAACAATAAAATAAAATTAATAGTAGATACAAAATTACTAAACGAATATAAAAC